>NC_056728.1:1448536505-1448709005 GCF_019279795.1 Protopterus annectens
ATGTTAAATGCGTTTAACATAGCGAGACAGCTTTAAAAAAAGCAACGGAGATTCTCTGTTGCTTTTTCTAAAGCTGTCTCGCTATGTTAAACCCATTAAACATAGCGAAACAGTTTGTAAAAAACAATGGAGATCTTTCTTTCTCCATTGCTTTTGCCCACAACTCTGATGTACTGCGTAGGCATACGCATGTGCAGTACATCAGAACTGCCGCAGAATACCAGACAGCTGTGGAAGGGCAGCAAGGAGGCATTATACAATGCAAATATTTATGATAAATAATTTTTTTTTTTCTTAAATAATGTCATTGTATAATAGCAATAACTCATGCCTGGATGTGGGTAATGTTGGATTTACCCACGGTTGGCTTTGTTTGGCCACTCGGGCTTCGCCCTCGTGACCAAACCACACCAACCGTGGGTAAATTCAGCATTACCCACACCCAGGCGTGGGTTATTGCTATATTATACAATGACCCCCCCCATTAATATTCAAAAAACTTGCACGTTGTAAATCAGAATTATAGTCATAGAAAAAGGTCTGGTCGCCCGGACTTTTTCCATTACTATAACTCTTTTTTTACAGCAACGGAGAATGCAAGATCTCCGTTGCTTCACACCGTCTCACTATGTTAAACTCCTCTAACATAGCAAGACAGTTTGTAAAAAGCAACGGAGATCTTGCTTTCTCCGTTGCTTTTTTCAAAACTGTCTCGCTATGTTAAATGGGTTTAACATACTGAGACAGTATTAAAAAAAAACAACAGAGATTCTCCATTGCTTTTTTTAAAGCTGTCTCGCTATGTTAAACCCATTTAACATAGCGAAACAGTTTGTAAAAAGCAACGGAGATCTTTCTTTCTCCGTTGTTTTTGCCCACAGCTCTGATGTACTACGTAGGCATACGCATGCGCAGTACATCAGAAATGCTGCAGAATACCAGACAGCTGCGGAAGGGCAGCAAGGAGGCATTATACAATGCCATTATTTAAGAAAAGTAATTTTTTTTTCTTAAATAATGTCATTGTATAATAGCAATAACCCATGCCTGGGTGTGGGTAATGCTGGATTTACCCATGGTTGGCTTTGTTTCGCCCTCGTGACCAAACCACACCAACTGTGGGTAAATCCAGCATTACCCACACCCAGGCGTGGGTTACTGCTATAATAGTCACATCTTCCTAAAAAATAAAAATAAGGTACATTTTTTCTAATTTCAGGAGAGTCTTGAATTCAATAAAGCCTAGATATATTTTTTTCATGTAGGCATTACGCCGCTGTGCTTACAAGGGCACAAACATATTGAGATTCAGTGAGCGCTTTCGAGTGGCATGCACACACGCACTAACAGGGAAAATTCCATGGTATGCAAATCACCTCATAAGTAGGTAAATATAATGCAAATGAGGCAGGTAGAGCAATCCAACCAGCAGAATGGCATCTGTTCAGATCCCATGTCAGTGTCCATAGTGTAAGCAGAAAAATTCTATGTACAGGAGTCTAGACAGACAAAAGGGGATGTAAAACTATAGAAATGTGATAAATCCACTGAAAATGTTATACTAGATACACATATAAGCAAAACTATTATTGTGGATGTTAGAAAGAGACAGTTAAATTAATAATTTTTTTTAATAATGTTGGCATGTCAGTAAAAAAATTAAAAAAAAATAATAATTTTATAATATGTGACAGAAATGTATTATAGGACCTTGCATCGGGTTCCTACTATGGTGCATTGCTGCTGTTGCTAAGGTGATAGGGCTATGAAGGGTATAGTTTGCAGACTATTAGCATGGATATGTATGCAAGTGAGATGGATTTATTGAATATCAGAAAGGAGTAATCGTGTCTGAATATCCCCTTCTTACCTATACTAAGATCATGTTGATGTTTACACAGGATGTGGCTGACATCGGGGGGGGGGCTGTCACTTCTAGGCTCTTTTAATCTTAGGTGTATGTGTTTATATGGTGTACAAACTGGCTGAGCATGTTCACATGGTAAAAACACCCAGAGGATAGTGATGACATAGGCAGCAAGTACTTAAAACTGGATGTATTCAATTATTAATTTTGACCTTTGTATAAGCTTTGCTGCATGACACAGTGCTGTGTGCAGCATTGAGCACTGACACAGGGCCATTAAATAATGTTAATTATACTGTAGGCAGGTGGAATGCATCATAGTTAGCCAATCACACATTCTAGATCTACAGCAGAGCTGTATAAAGTATGCATGCACCCTACATTCTGCTTTCCCCCAGTACTCTTGGACCATTGGGGTACAGACTTCAGAATTTTAACTGAGATAATGCTAGGGGCTGCTGCAGCTCTACTACACCTGCTGCACCTGTATGTGGTAGATGCTGAAGAAAATGATGCTGCTGCTGCTGACAGTAGGCCTAGGCAGAGAAGGAGAAGAGTATTCAGGCCCAGAGTAACCTTCCAGGAGCTACATGAGCTGGAGATAGTAAAGCAGTACAGGGTGGACAGGGACATACTACAAGAACTCACTGAGCTCTGATGCCCTCAATTCAGACCCAGAGCCAAAGATGTAGAACCTATCCCAGTGGAAACAAAGGTAAGTGTAGCCCTTGGGATACTAGCTACAGGTACTTTCTAAAGACAGACTGGGGACATGATGAGTGTGTCACAGGCATCTGCATCTAGGGTACTCCACCAGTTCCTGGATGTCATGCTACCACATGACAGTGAGCACATATCTTTTCTCCTCATCCTAGAGGACAGGGCCTGCAATATGCAACACTTCTACCATGTAGCACACTGGGTGCCATTGATTGCACTCATGTACACATCAAGGCACCACTTGGTGAGGAGGGTATAATCTACATCAACTGCAAGGGTACCTCTCCATCAACTGCCAGGTCATGTGCAATGCCCAGGGGATGATCCTGAATGTGTGTGCTGTCAGCTCTAGCAGTTATCACTACTCCCATATCTGGCACACATCACAGCTGTACCAGATGTTTGTGGGGGGACATCCCACATGGCCATTTACTGGTAGATGCTGGGTATGCCCTGGATGATGACACCCATCAGAAATGCACACACACTTATGGAAGAATGCCATAATGAGGCATACGCACAAACTAGGAACATCATAAAACGTGTTTTGTTTCTGAAGTCATGATTCTGGTGCCTAGATATAACTGGTGGAGCTCTGCAGTCACATGTGCACATATGTCCACAGTATGTGCTGGGTCTATATTATATGAATGAAAGTTCATATAAACGAACGCTCTAATGAGTGAAAATGCCGGGCATCGCAAAGCTTTTTCTGGGGTCACAGTACAGTGAAGATAGGGATATTTGCCCTTTCCTCACTGTAGTGCGATCTCGGAGTTGGAATATATATTTAGTGGGGGGTGTGGGGGGTGCAGCCCCCCACAATATAACATTCAATGTTTTGCATTTTCACTCATTAGAGCGTTCGTTCATATGAACTTTCGTTCATATAATATAGACCTGTATGTGTTATATTACACAATCTGATCCTGTTGAAACAATTGCAGCAGGATCACCAAAGGGAAGGCATACATAGCCCCCCTCCAGTGCCTAGGTCAACACAGGCACAATCACTGGAGGACTCAGAGGAGGAACCCCCTGCTGATGTCCCTGTAGGCAGACATAGGCATGCTCAGTATGCCCTGGCTTTGGCTAAGAGACAATGCATAGCACATTCACTGACAACCTAGGGACCTAGGGACTGACACCTTACTCATGCTCACATACATATATTAAAATTGATGCCATGCAACCTACACAACCTGTGCCTATCCATATATTGGCTGTGTACTTCTTGCATCAGACAGAGTCAGCCCTGAACTACAGTTATGCCAAATGCTGCATTCGCAAGCTAAGTCTCTAACCTACACAGTAGTTGCAATGATTATTATGATATGGCATTGTATGCATGGATCTGCTACATTTATGCAGGTAAATTTAGTGGGCTATTTGGACAGAAGTAACATCCAGATGGGACTACAGATACCCATTCCACTATCATTTGTCCTTTAATAGTCACTAGGCCTCATGCATGGACTATTCAGTGCATCAGTCAAGGGAGATATTATACAGTGGGGTTACATGATATTCAGACTACTGTGAATCCCAGCAGAACATGCGGTGTTGTTCCCCCACCCCCAACAAAGCAATGTTTACTTATAACTGCTTTAAAAGTAACTCATCAATGGCATATCAGCAGTCCAGGCAGTCTCAGGGCAGTAACACAGAAATTCCATATACATTCTATGTCTTATTTAACATAGGAATAACAATATACACATTTATGCTGTTAATTGTGTGATGAATGACCCCTTTCTGTCAGACATCTTATGTGGCTCAGTAGACCAGGGAAGTTAGCAAGTTTGATGGTGTTGATGTTTCTAATCTGGAAGTATCCTCTTTTTTTGGATATGAGGTATTAATATCTTGTGTTTTACAGAATGTCAGTCTGTGTGTGGTGTAATAATATTAACCTCTGTCACATACTAATTACATCAGACAGCTGTAGTATGTCGCAGATAATGTGAGTGAACGACAGCACTGCAGAAACAGGGACAGATATCATTGTAACACACAAAATCCTGGACTGGAGTACAGGTAGGTGTGGGCTGGAGTCAGTTTATATGTAGTGAGACTCCCACTGGGCATGCTCATACACTTAAACAGAGTGCAATGCTGTTGCTCTTTGTTCAAAATTACATGTTATATATTGATAGATATGTCAGTAGATATATGCATATACGAATGCATATCTGTCTGTCACTATCTCTCCCTCCCATGGATAGTATATCTATCTGCATATATATGTGTATATATGTATATATATATATATATATATATATATATATATATATATATATATATATATATATATATATATATATATATATATATATATAAACGTACATCATTGCCTCTCCCCATATATCTGAATAACACATATAGATATATCATACCCACATAGCTACATTAAGATATACATCTCTGTTATATACATAACTATATGTGTGAATGTCTATAATGTCCTACATACCCTGATAATGGTGAGTAAAGCTGCACTATCACACATATATAATGTTGCTTAAAGGATCCAAAGTAAGGGCTCAACAGTAGATAATGCACTTATTTACAGACCCCTGTGCCTGCTGGATGTCAGCACACATACACCAACAGATAAACAGGTGGTGTAATGTATAATATTGCCTATGCACGCATTGACAGGGCAAATTGTTCCTAACCACAGGCTTGCCCATCCAAATGCAAATATACCCATATGGCCAAAATGGCAACTGTATCCACATAGCTGGGATAGATAACAGTTATATGACTGATAGGCTACTAGATGCAGATAACAGGAAGAAGCAATATCACTATGCAGACCAAAGATGCTGTTCAACACAAGCCCAGTTTATATAATCCAGACATAGTTTGCCTGCAGGTAGGTGGAAAACAGACTTAAACTGTGGTGTGTGCGTTATGCATTGTGATCTATAGTGTGTTAGACAAGATAGCTAGGAGTCTTAATCACACCCTAGGTTGCTCAGTGTATGTGTGTGTGTGTGTGTGTGTGTGTGTGTGTGTGTGTGTGTGTGTGTGTGTGTGTGTGTGTGTGTGTTTGTGTTGGTGTCCGTGCATGCATCTCCCTGCAAATCAGCTAAGAATTCCTCATTGAGTACCAAATTGCTATGATGCTGCACTTTTTTGCCCTGTAAGTTGGTCCCATTGGTCCCACCCTCCAAACTGCCCTCTTTTACAGTGCTTGCTGATGTCATATACCTTAAAACTACCAACTGCCATGCTAATGTCAGGCTTAAATGATGGTGCGTGTGATAAGTACTGTGATCTTTAATGTGTTAGACTAGATAAGTATTGGTTCTACTCTCATTTCAGGCTACTCAGTGTGTGTGTGTGTGTGTGTGTGTGTGTGTGTGTGTGTGTGTGTGTGTGTGTGTGTGTGTGTGTGTGTGTGCGTGTGTGTGTGTGTGTGCGTGCATGCGTGAGTGTGTGTGTGTGTGTGTGTGTGTGTGTGTGTGTGTGTGTGTGTGTATCTCCATATGACATAAATATAATCACCTCAGTTACTTAGAAAGAGGTAGGGTTTTGCAGTAGGCCTGCTGATGTCAAGCATAAGATGTCCTAAACAGGCAATAATAGCAGACCTGAAGTGTAGCGAGTGTGTCACGTACTGTGATCTGTAGTGTGAACCATTAGATAGGTAAGTGTTCTAATCTACATGTAGCCAACTTGGAGTGTGTGCACCCTGTGCCATGTCCTGTAAACATTAATTGGAAGTAGTGCTATCCTCAATGTAACCACCATGTTTGTATGTGTGGCTGTTGGAAAATTTTACATCAGCTTATGGAATCATAGGATCGTTGAACTTTTGCAGCCTAATGACCCTACAGCTCTCACAGTCCTAGCCATGTTTTTACCCTTATTTACATGATTAGCACATATTTCCCCTGTCCATGACAGGCACAGGCAGAAGCCCTGTGGTGAAATGATGGTAAGCTAGTCAATCATACAGATGACATCTGACGAGACCCAGTGAGGTGCTCTTTTTGCCATTAGGTAGGACACTGTTTCAAAGGTGTGTTAAAGTCTGCTAGACATATCTCTCCCACCAGCATGTATTAGTAATGTCACATACCAGGTTAATGTCCTTACAGTGAGTAATCAATGTATCATGCCACCTACAAATATGCAGCATTTCCAATTAAGCAGGGTCACACAATGCCCAGTATGCAAGGCAGAGATCACCTCTGAGTAGTCTATAGGCCACAGGCCACAATGACAGTGATTTCAGACAATCCCCATTAAACAGATACTGAAAATGTGAAGCTCCCTTGTGAGGGACAATTGTATTGTGTGCAATTGCTAGTACTGCTTGGAAAGGTACATTACCAAATGGCCATTGCACTCAAATATTGTCATGCTGAGCGAAGAGTACATGGAGGATATGACTATGTCAGTTTCAAGTAACTGTGCCCTCACTTATACCATATGATTCCCATCTTACCACTGGAGAGGCATGGTGACCTCAAGTACATTAGGTGTAAATGTGCGTGGCCAGGCCTGTGTGCCCAAGTATATCACCTCTGAGTATGTACATCAGTTGTTGCTTCTGATGTGCCGCTTACCAGGAACATAGGTGTTACTGATGGAAATGATACTACATATATATTTACATAAAGTTTACAGCCATTAGTATGTCAACATGCATTTGTTCATCAATACCCTGTTGTAGGATATTGATATAACTCACAGATTCTATGACCACTCACAGTTTGCAGGCATCAGCCAATGATGTCAGCCACAGACATTTAGTTTTTGTTTGTATCATAGTTAAATGGATTCTAAGCAGTAGAAGACCCAGAACTGAGCCCTGTTAAGTACTGCTACTTACAGATGAGCTATTGAAGGCAGATTCCCCTATTATGAGTATGTGTTCCATCATGAGTGACTTATTGACCCCTTTAATGATATTGCCATGCATGCCTACGTGGGTGCTTTTGTCAATGATGCTTGAGTGAGGGATAGAGTCTCATGGCTTGCCTAAGTCCAGGAGGTTGTGTGCCCTAATGTCCCCTCACCCAGGTCCTTGGTGACTGCCTCAGACATGTCCACCAGGTTTAACAACCATGATCTTCCTGTCAGAAATCCAAACTGTGTACAATCAACTGTTTGTAGATCACATATATGTTTGCTGATCAGCTCCATGATGATTTGTCCCACAGGCATACAGATATGGCTATTCTGCCAAATAGGTCTATAGTTCTGGTGGTCGGTGGATGCACCACCTCTGTGTAAGCGGAAAACAATTGCCATTATCCAGTCAGCTGGGATGAAGCCAGTGATTACAGTGTGATTGCAAGGAGCTCCCAATGGTGTTAGTAATCCTTGTTGGATTCCCAAGTAGGACACAGTCTGGGATGTTAGCATGTCCAATAGATGCTGAGTATCCCCCATAGAGAGGACAGTTACAACCTGCTCTGTAGATATAGTAGGTATAAGACAAGTTGTAGGAATAAAAAATCCCAAAACACAAAAACAGCACCAAAAAGTAGAAAACGACCACTGGAACCACAGCACTCATTGAACACTGATTTAATAAAGTAAAGCGCTTTTCATTTCCACAATAGTAGACTTCCTCAGACAAATTGTACAAAAGTTTACTTCATTTAAACACATATCTGCCAATTTGGTTCTAGCGAATTGGGAACATAAGGCCATCCTTATGAGTGAAGAATGGGCTGAGAGAATAATGATGTACACAAGGTTTTTGGACAACATTTTTATTGTGTTCAAAGGTACTGAACATGATGCTCATGACTTCTTAGAGTACTTAAGCAATAGTACCAGGTTCTTTAACTTCACTCACATTTACCACGACAACGCCATTACCTACCTTGATGTTGAGTTAAAGAAAAACACTGAGGAGAAACGGTTTGAGGCTAGAATACACTGTAAACCCACTTACTCTAATACCATGTTACACTTTTCAAGTTGCCACCAGTTCCACCAGAAAAGATCAGTGCTAAAAGGACAGCTTGTCTGGGCAGCATGGATGGTTACAGAGGAATGTGCTTTTCTTGATGAATGTGAGGATCAAAAACAAATGTTCTTGAGGTGGGGATACCCGAATGGTTTAGTCCTTGACCTATTAGAAGAGGTACAGTACAAAAGGAGAACAAGGTTTTACAAACCTATCCTCATGTCCACCAATCCAGAAACCTTAGTAGAGGAGGTTAGGGGTGTGGTAGTATCTGTTAATTTGGTTCAGAATTTTTTGCCAGAAATTAGATCTACCATTGAGAAATCGAGTACTAGCTTTATTACTCCTTTTTGCTTAGAGGCAAGAGAAATTGAATGTATATTAAGGAGAAATTGGAACCTGTTTGCGACAGAACAAGAAGTCCTGGAGAAACTAGGAAATGGTTCATCGCTTGTTTACAGAAAAGGGAGGAATCTAAAGAACATTTTAGAAATAGACCCCAGGACATTCAGTAGAGCAGAAGGTACCTATAAATGCAAAAGTTGTAATTATTGTAAATACATAGCAACAGGAATCAAACTGGGAGTAGGTACCAGTAGATTGGAAGTAAAAAGCAGATATAATTGTAATTCTAGATCTGTTGTTTACCTAGCCACCTGTCAACTCTGCCCAGAATTTTACTTAGGGAAGACTGACAGGAAACTAAAGGAGAGGATATACGAGCATATCTACCACATTAGGAAAAAGACCCCAACCAATGCACTAGCTAGCCACTGTATAGAACACCCTACACACTACTTCCTTTTTAAAGTGATAGGTCAAGTACCTGTCAGTGTTAAAAGAGGTCCCAATCACTTATTGTTAGAAAAACAGGAACTTCTCTGGCAATTTCGGTTGAATTCGTATACCCTTCCAGGTTTAAATGAAGTTACTTTGATTGTGTGTAACTTAAAGCTGAAAAGTTTAACACATTAGGGAAACATCCAAATGTGTTATTTCTACAATATAAATTTTTTTTACAACATTTGTATTTTTAGTTACATATACAAGTACATTTTTAGACCTTTGGTATTGTTTTATCAAATTTATTAACCATAAACCATCTATTTATTTTTTGAAAGGGAGATGACAGCGTAACCTCAGTTTAAATTTGTATGTAGTGATGACATTATGTAATTGGTAGAATGTTTTAATTTTAATTAGCTGATATGTATTTAAATGAAGTAAACTTTTGTACAATTTGCCTGAGGAAGTCTACTATTGTGGAAACGAAAAGCACTTTACTTTATTAAATCGGTGTTCAACGAGTGTTGGGGTTCCAGTGGTTGTTTATTAATACAAGTTGCAGGAATGTCATGTGGCAGATGTGGTGTGGACAGGGGAGTGAATTTGGTGCGGAAACTGTAGGACAACAGGTTAGCTATGAGTACAGACCCATTATATATGGTATCATGAAGTATGAGTTCACCGATAGTCTGGCCCTTTCTTCTGAGGTTACACATGTAACTGCACTGTGCATTGTGGTTTGTGGGGGAGGCTAATTTTATCACATACTGTTTCTGCATGAAGTCACAACAACACTATGTTTTAGCTGAGGATGGTGTGCCTCCATTTTAGGGGGCACCCTCACCCCAACTGTCACATGGCAATGTTCACCTCTTATTGTACAGCCTGCTAATGGCAGTTGTCCACCAGGCAGGTTTGCTGTGCCATGAGGAGCTTGTTTTCCTCCTGTCAGGTTCAGTGGAGTCTATAAATTGTACTGCTGCTTACATAAAGCATTGGTGTAGCGCTCTGCATACTTGCTTGTCCCATCCGAGGGGGGGGTGCAGTCAAGCTATGTAAACTATCCCATAGGAGGTAATAAATTCCTTTTTTGAAGTATATTTGTGTATTTTCTGCAGGGGGGGTAGGTCTGATACTTTGTTTTAATGAGACTGATCTATGGTCAGATCTCACTAGGGAGGACTTCACAGTGGGGGGGGCTGCAGTGGTCACCCATATGGGTAAATACATAATGAACTACACTGGTACAGGATATTGTAGTTAAGGAGACAGACTAAACTTTGGGCAAGTGAACTTCAGCACTACTAATAAACACGGTTGGTGGTTACTTAATGTCAGCCCAAACCATGGTGTACTGATAGATCTTGACAGACACAAGTACATTCAAATAAGCACAATGGGTGTCTGGATTCATGGAGCTGCTCCTGTACCTGGCAATGGCTTTATAGATGCCCTTCCAGCAGTGAATAGTATCTGCAGCATCTCTGAGAAAGCATGGTGTTTCACTAAATCTGGATGCGTATCTACCCTTAATGAATATGCATACACCACCTGCATTACCTTGCACACTGTCAGTCTGAGGTCTAAACATATGGAAGGATGTGTAGTCTGGTATGGCTGTGGTGCTGTCCACAGCCCTTGAACCAGATGTATTTGACTGCAATAATGTCTGCATATTCCAAGGTGGTGACACCTTCCACAGAGTGGGGTTTAGTGTTGCCATTCCCAGTGTGTAGCAACATAAATGTGATGTTGTATTAAGATGGTGATCTTACTGGAAAGTTTTCCCTCCAGACAGTGTCTAAAAGATGCACTGTGGGGGTGTCAGAAGCCTTAGCCAGTATGCAACATCTCAGGGGTGAGAGATGAAGACCATCTCTGGCAAAACACTGATGTCTGTTGAACAAGTCATCCTAGGTAAATATGCAGTGGATCCCCTTACAATGACACCACATTCTAAGGCAATTTTTGATGTCCATCATTTTTTGTGTGTATTGAGCAATCATCCAAAGTGAGGGTCAAATGGAGCTGAAAGGTATGGGCATACCCATGAGAGACACAGAGCATCTAAGCTCAGTTGTGTCTGCATGCAGTCCAGTGATGTACATCCCTAGTCGTACACACCTGCAGGAACTATGATGTCATCATTATGTTACCTGATATTCCTTGAGTTGCAGCAATGTGTGGTATGGAGTATTGTGTCAACCCACAGACAGCTAGCTGTGACCTTTGTCATATGTAGCCTGGTGACAGGGACATCGATGTGTCTCACAATGCAATCAGTTATGAGTAATAGGTTTGATTTTTGTGTTTCCTCTGGTGTTTTACCAGTGGGACAGTGATGCATGAACTATTATGTGTACTGTGCTTTCCAGAGGTATGCTTTTCTGAGGTGTCTTTTGTTTGGGAATGTGTCTGGTAAGGATCTCCACACATGCAGGTGTGTGTGATGTGGGTGTGGGTGAAGCAGGAGTTGAGCTGTGCATGCTGGCAAAATACTCATTGCCATATGTAATGACTGTTGTTTTAGACACCATGGAATCAAGGTTTGAAATACAGTCATATCTGTTACATGTTGCGTTTGTGTGGCATAGGAGTAGAGAGGTGTGGACACTTTCCACATCTGATCAGCAGTCAATGATAGTGCCATTAGCAATGCAGTTATGCTTGTGTGTATGTCACAGCAGGCCATCATTAGGTAGTGTAATGACAGATGGTGGAATGTAGCATGTCACCTTTATGTAGGTCCTCTAAGGTAACACAGCACCTGACAGTGTGCCATACAATGCTTTGCCAACCATGTGGACCTTGGATTGGCCATAATCCTGTTATTAGGCTTGGTCACAATACCATACAGAGTATTTCAAGAGGAAATAGGGAAACTTATTAATATGTTTTGTGACAGAGGATATCCCCAGGATATATTGAACAATATTAGGAATGAGGTGATAGCAAAAAGTAATAATATTTATAAACCCATCATCAAATTTGGAATGGACAGTGTAACATCAAAGAATGAAAAGAGAAAGAAAAAAGATGCTTTGATACTTCCATTTAATGAAACAACATCTAAAATTGTCAATATAGTACATGAAACATGGCTTAGTGTTTTTAAGAACACAACTGAACTCACGGATATTATTGGTTGCTACCCTGAGATAACATACAGTAGGGGTATGAATTTGAAACAACTAGTAGAGACGGGTACCAATAACAACTTACATAAAATGTCTGAAATGAGTAAATATGGCCTATGCAGTACTTGTAAGTTTATAAATGATGGACCCTATGTAGCAGTTCAGAAATATAGGAGAACCATTAGATGTCCTGGTTATTGCAATTGCAATAGCAAAATGGTTTATACTGTGATGTGCACAAGCTGTCCCACTTTCTATGTAGGGAAGACCATCAGAAAACTTAGGCTATGAATTTTAGAACATATAAGGGACATTAAAAGCAAAAAACAGTGAGTTCATTATATCTGCACAGCCAGAAATGTAATCAATTCAAGACATTTATATTTTTGTGATTGATAGAATTCCTAATAATACTAAAGGAGGTGATGACAAAAATGTATTGAAAGCAAAGGAATGTTTATGGCAACTGAGATTGGATGCCACCAATCCACCTGGAATTAATGATTACATTGCCATTTCAAGTATATTAAAACATAAATCATGCTGTATATGATTAACTGGACATTAGAAAAGTTTTTTGACACATATTTATGTTTTAGTTTAAGCAGGTATATATATATATATATATATATATATATATATATATATATATATATATATATATATATATATATATATATATATATATATATATATAATATATATATATATATATATATATAAATATATATAATATATACATATATATAAGTTTCAAATTTCCAACCGTCAACAGTGTTATATTATATACGTTTTTGTACATAAACATATTTTTTTTAAACATTGTATTAATTGTTACATAAAATTACAATTGTATGTATACAACATTAGTTTAATAATAAGTAAGGGTTAAAGAGAAAGCTCTTTATATATATATATATATATATATATATATATATATATATATATATATATATATTATGGTATTTGTTGCAAGTTTGTATGAGTTATTATGCATTGTCATTTTATTTTAATTTAGATACGACATTTTTAATTAACATACAAGATTGCTGGTAGTCACTCATTGGTTTTAACATTAGGGCGTTGTGTTCTTAGTGTATATAAGCATGCAAGCTTTTAATGACAATATAGTCTGAAGATGCCCAGAATGGTCATGGGTGAAAGCGGTTAGTATTTATTTTATGGTTTGTTTTTAACCAGTTTGAATAAACGGGACCTTTCATGATACCGATTTGCCTTTTTGTTTTACTAGCAATTCCTTTTGGAATGTGCCTGTGCCTCCTTGACACCCCAAATCCTACGCCGAGTGACCTGTGATGAGATACCTGCAACAGATAGTGGAAGGATTGCAGGCCTCCTACGAGCAGCCCTATCAATCCATCTGTGTGGAACCTCGCCAGCTCTTTGGCTATGGCCAGTGTTGACACTCACTGCAGTTGTAGTTGCCACACTTTCCTGTTCAATGTCTCCACCCTTTGACTCTCCAATATCTATAGCCTCCAGGAACTGTGTATGTGTAGTAATACTGACTGTGTGTAGTGATAATGTGGGCAGAAGAATGATGTAAAACTCTGGGACAGATTCAGCCCCTGAAGCCCCCACCTGTGCCTCACTTTGGTCACCATCATCATCAGAGACTAAAGAGATACTGACATCAGGTTGTGTACTGGATAGAGACCAATTTACCTCCCCCCGGTCACCTGTGATAAAAAAGGGAAAAGCAGTACCTTAATACCGGCACTATTATGTTCTGCAATACCATGATGCAATATATGTAAAGCTGTATACACTATCACTATTACAAACCTGTTTAACCCCCAGCCTCATAATGTAGGACATGAGGACATTACTTTTCCCACAAACATCTGTAGTTACTTGTAAATAAAAGTTCTTTAACTCATTCACTCCGGAGCAGCTCAGAAAAAGCTGCCTGCTTAATTCCACCATAGGAAAAACAGTGCAGCCTGAGCTCATTTTCAGAAAATCCATTTGTAATACCATAGAGAAAACAGATGTTCATAACTTTTTAACTATAAGAGCTAGACTAAAAATGTAAACGTGAAAGTTGTTCAGCAGACACTGACCTTTCCAGCAGTGTAAATGTTAATAGTGCGTATTAAAGTCATTATTAAATATTTGGCAAGGAATTCTGACATTGTGCATATTTTTACCTTTTTGGAAAAGCAAAGCACAATATCTTGGTCAATGTGCCATGTAGACCCATACAATTTGTATTTAATTTGTTTGTATGAGTGTCAGCTTTAAAATGATACCTTAATCATTACTGTGTGATGCTCCTTTATGGTGATATTCACAGAAATATGATTAATATAATATTTCTCATAATTGATCAATAAATAAATAAAGCATAATATCTCATCACCTGTAACAGACAGAGGCTACACATCATTGTAGAAGTTGTGCTTCTCAATGACAGTTTCAAAATAATGCATCATTTGTGTCATCACCATGCTCTTTCGCAAAGATATGGGCATAATAATGAGAAGTATTAGAAATGTATAATTTTCCTAATCCAACAAGACTAAACAAACTGTGATATCTGTAAATGTGTACAGTGCACAGACACAGTTCTTTTACCATACTGTAAGGAGTAGCACTGTCTTCAAAATGAAAATGAGGTATTACTTGGCACACTGACATGCTCCCTTGTAAAGTTGTTTACCAAAATATGAAAGAAAATCATAATTTACATAACCTAAGTACAAAACAAACTTTGATATCTGCACACGTGTACAACATACCGGCACAGTTCTTTTACCATGTTGGAACTATGAATGCTGTCTTCCAAATGAGGTATTACTTAGCACATTCAGATGCTCCTTTGCAAAGTTATTTACCAAAATATGAAAAAAAAATCATAATTTCCATAACCTGTCTGAAACAAACTTTGATATCTGTACATGTGTACAACATACAGACCCAGTTCTTTTACCATGTTGTAAGGAGTAACACTGACTTCAAAATGAGGTATTACATGACACACTGACATGTTCCCTTGCAAAGTTATTTACCAAAATATGAAAAACAAATCATAATTTCCATAACCTAAGTCTGAAACAAACTTTGATATCTGTACATGTGTACACCATACAGACCCAGTTTTTTTACCATGTTATAAGGAGTAACATTGTCTTCAAAAGAGTTATTACTTGGCACACTGACATGTTCCCTTGCAAAGTTATTTACCAAATATGAAAAAAAATCATAATTACCATAACCTAAGTCTGAAACAAAATACATGTGTACAACATACAGACCCAGTTCTTTAACCATGTCATAAGGAGTAACATTGTCTTTAAAATGCGGTATTATTTGGCACACTGACATGTTTCCTTGCAAAGTTATTTACCAAAATATGAAAAAAAATCATAACTTCTATAACCTAAGTCCAAAACAAACTTTGATATTTGTACATGTGTACAACATACAGACTCAGTTCTTTTAGCATGTTGTAAGGAGTAACAATGTCTTCAAAATTAGGTATTACATGGCACACTGACATGTTCCCTTCCAAAGTTATTTACCAAAATATGAAAAAAAATCATAATTTCCATAACCAAAGTCCAAAACAAACTTTTATATCTGTATATGTGTACAAAATACAGGCACAGTTCTTTTACCATTTTGCAGCTATCAATACTGTCTTCAAAATGAGGTATTACTTAGTACATTCAAATGCTCCCTGTGCTGGCTACCCATTCAAACAACTGATACCACTATAGTCTCATGACCTCCTTCAGTGTCAGCAGTCTGCCTTACCTATTCCTTTTCTCTTTACAGGTTTCCATTCAGCAGTGGAACTAAGGGATCAAGTTCTGTATTACTAAGCCCTTCCTGTCATCTAAACTCTACACATGACTGATAAAAGCAGAAGAAAAAAAATATTGCAGGATGGTTACTGACATATTCGATTGTACATGGTAGCACTCTTCTGAAACAGTTGTTCTTTCTCAGCATCTTCACCAGCTCCCTACCACAGTTATTTGCCAAACTCAGAAAAATATCATATTTTACACAACACAGTTCATAAGCAAACAGTAATTTGTACCTGGGCTCAGCATACAGAGAGTTCTTTTACAATCTGAAAATGAAGTATTACTCAGCATTTGTACAAGTTCCCTAGCACGTCCTTTCCTGTGTTGTAAGTAGTGACAACGGTGTTCATAAATATACCAATAGAGTTTTACTTACCATACTAGTCCTACATGGTCATGGGTGTTTTCCATTCTTGTCACAAGCTGCATGTTACCAATTTATCATGCATAGCTCTCCTCACGCCATTGTGGAGGTCAGTCAAGAACAACACAATGCCCTCCTCAGTTAGGTGAACACCATTCCTTCTGAAAAGGTGAACAACTTCTGCGGTGATGCTGTCATGGCAGATTGTAGATCCACCAACCCTGTGCAT
The DNA here is from genome assembly GCF_019279795.1 of Protopterus annectens. Lineage (NCBI taxonomy): Eukaryota > Metazoa > Chordata > Ceratodontiformes > Protopteridae > Protopterus > Protopterus annectens. The sequence goes on from NC_056728.1 coordinate 1,448,553,380, forward strand.
CAAGCCATGCATGAACCCATTCTGTAAACATCTGGCCTTGTGCGCTGCCCGTTGACTGTTTGCTGTTTTCCATGTCCGGTGAGGAATTATGTCAGCTCACACAAAATGACAACATGGCCACCACGACTGCAGGTGTTCAAAAATTGCTCTGATTTGAAGCCATAGCTGGCTGAGTGGTTGACTGATGACATCATTTCCTCCAATGTGAAGCACAAGAATGTTGGGATCAGGTTAAATGGAACACTTCTCTTCCAGCAACTACAGTACTCCGCTCCAATGCATGTCTCTTCTTGCAATCCAGTATACCTTCACACTGGATGTGGGGAAGCTCAAGTTTACTGGTTTTCAGTTACAGAGGCATGGCTGGCAGCCCAGTGAATGTAGGAATGGATACATACCCACACTCTCACTTGTCATTCGCCTGCTCATGAAGCCATGTCAGTGTCAGAAGGTAGACGAATCTGCACAGGAAAGAAAATGTAAACAGATTACTACTGATGTTTGACAGATGTATTGGAAGACTATATATATATATATATATATATATATATATATATCATATGCATTACCTCACTCATTGAAAACAGATTTATGATTCACAAGTTCTCTGCCTATGAAAATCACTTATTTTTCTTATGCTGTCAATTGTCATTCTATCCTCAACCTTGTGTGGCAGAGTCCCCAGCTAGCACCGACCCTAGGTAGCTCACCAAATAGATATGCAAGTACTCTAACAGCTGAAATATGCCTCACAGATATCACCCACAAAGAGGTTTATATATATATATATATATATATATATATATATATATATATATATATATTGTGTGTGTGTGTGTGTGTGTGTGTGTGTGTGTGTGTGTATGTGTGTGTAATATAGTTAATAATAAATAAGAACAAGACTATAAAACTCAACAAAATGACTTCACAGTTCAAAAGCAAAGGAAATATTTTACCACAACAGTGTAGGATAGTCTCAAATAAATAGACAACATATGAGTTTGGATATTGTCATTGCCTTATAAGTAAAAAAGTAAACAATTTAAACTGTATTATTCTACATGCACACAACAACATGAACAAAGTGTAAATGTATACTCTTAAGAGAGTCATTATGTAGTATATCAGATGACCTTAGTAATTTATAAGAAAAGCATTACTGATTTTATACTCTCATCATAATACAGCCATCAGACAAGGTATAATACAGACATCAGAGAAGGTATATAAAGAAATAGAAATGTCCAGATTTTGCCTCATATATTTGTTACATTTCTTGAAATTGTACAAATGACAGAAAGAAAGTGGTGGGGGTGGTGGATTGCAATAACTCCAAGTGGAGAAAAAGCCAAATCTGATGTAAATCAATGTGATAACAACTTTTACTTATGTGTATAACAGTGACAGGTGCTGACAGTTTTGCCTGAGAAGTGATAATGACTCAGTGCTATATTGTAACTACACTGTGCTAATGATCTGCAAAGTTATGCATGCTCAGACAGGTAATAATTGCCTGTTGAATAGGCATTCATTATATTAACTTCTGCAGCTGTTATGTAACACAGAGTCATTATCATCTGTTAGGAGAAGGCCATAGTCATTCAGTAAGAACAGTACAACACTTAATCAGTAAAAATAGTGTAACAATTATTACTGATCCCTTCCTCACACCTATTTGTTAGCAAGGTACCAAGCACCGAGGGATGACTCATATTAAAATTCTTTGTCTACATTACAAAATGCTGTGGTCAAGGAAATTAAAACATTCTCATGTGCATTTCACTTCCAAAGCAATTGGCTTAGACTCAGTACTTCAGTGGCCACTTTTCAAGGGAGATCCAAAGAGGTATTCATACTGAGTAAGGGGAATTAGGCCATGGCACCACAGAAAGTACAGTTGTGTTATATTTTATCATTACAGTAGATGTCCGTCTCTTCACTATTGTAGTATTCATAACCTAAGGGATCTCCTCCCAAAGATAGCCCAATGTCCAGGCAGTGCACCAAAGCCTTTAGTACTTACAGGTATTGTACATCACACATACACTCCCTTCACAACGGGTAGGGCATAAAGGTGTCATGAACTAGAAACAGAGCCCTCTTTTCCTTTATATTGATGTGGTCTGACCTCTGATGGCCAGAGACCATGAACCTTGAAAGAGCCAAAGGAGGTCCATTCCCTGTCTGACACATCTGTAAAGAGCTCTGGAGTTGAGACTGGAGTTTGGAAAGGAAACCCTAGGTTGAGAGAAAGTTGATGAATGCACCACTGAATCTGAAACCGGGTAACCACCAGAGTCTGTAACAGGGAAATAGTAAATCGGAGATCCTGAAGCAGAGCATCAGGGGAAGAAGCTTGAATGAGCAGATTGTCCAGGTAGGGAAAGATCTGAACACCTGTCATCCTGCAAAAGGTAATCACAGGAGCAAGGCGTTTGGTGAATACCCTTGGGGCAGTAGAGAAGTGAAAGGGCAAAGCAGAGAACTGAAAATGCAAGGAGAAAACAGGGAAAAGTAAAACTTTCCTGAAAAGTTGCCCAGCTCTAAAGCCTATCATACAACCTTACAACAAGTGTCTGTTCCACTAACAAACAACTCTTAGAAGTATACAAACCAAATAAAAGAGCTGGCAAAAGCCTATACTCCCTCTATTTGAAAACTCTAGAATACCCTCCCCTCATACATTAGCATCTTAGTCTCCTTTAGGAACTTTAAATTCACTTTTACTGTGTTGTATTTATTAATGCTGTCTTCAAAATGAGGTATTATTTAGCACATTGACATACTCCCTTGCAAAGTTATTTACAGAAATATGAAAAAAGTATAATTTCCATTACCTAAGTCCTAAACAAACTGTGATATCTGTACATGTTTACAGCATACAGACAGTTCTTTTATCATGCTGTAAGGACTAACACTGACTTCAAATGAGGTATCACTTGGCACAATTATGTGCTCCCTAACAAAGTTATTTACCAAAATATTATAAAAAAATCATAATTTCCATAAACTAAGTCCGAAACAAAAAATGATATCTGTATATTTGTCCAGCATACAGACACAGTGCTTTTTCCATCCTGTAACTAGTACTACTGTCTTCAAAATGAGGTATTACTTACCCTGATGACATGTTCCCTGATATAGTTATTTAGCAAAATATGAAAAAAATATCATAATTCTCATAACCATGGTCCCAAGCAAACTGATATCTGGACATGTGTATAGCATACAGATACAGTTCTTTTTATATCTTGCAAGTACTAATACTGTCTTCAAAATGAACTACTACCTAGCATGCTGACATGTTCCCTGACAAAGTTATTCAACAACTATGAAACAATATCATAATTCTCATAGCCAAAGTCCTAAACAAAATGTGATATCTGTATGTCCGATCTATGCATATATGTTACCTATAACCTGTACAATTCAACTGAAAAACAATTGAGCTTAGGAGGTACTGTCAATATTGTAATTTGCAGGAACTTCCTCTTTGCCAAGGGGATAATAATGCATTTTTTTTGTGTTTAGTTTTAGTCCATTGCTTTGGCACCAGTCATTTGTCTGTGTTAGCCCCTTTTGTAATATGTTAATATCATTTGGGGACTCAATGATTGTGCCCGGTTTGCAGTCATCAGCAAACCTAGTAAGTCAAAGGCCGTCTACTTTCATACTATCACTGTAAATGAAAAAATATCCTGTAAATTCTCATACGTGTTAATAGACATGCAAACAAACAAAAAAAATAATCAGTCAATAAATGTACACACAAAATAGTTCATTAGATAAGTTTAAATTGTTCATACCTTCAGAATTCAGTGTATTATATTTAAAAATCAGGTGTGCTTATCATTTTAAAGGACAGTTGTTACACATAGCAATAACTCAGAATATGTGGCCTTAGCACATATCCACAGACAGCGAGTTAGTGGTCACTTTTATGAAGGTAGACTTCCCTATCTTACTTATGATTACTGGCAGTTCTTTCACAAATAATGGGGTCAGCCCTTTGGAGTATGTTCTCAATGTGGTTGTTCCCCAAGGAACATGACTTCCAAAGGACTGATAATGCTTTTTTTGGAATTTAGGTTCAGTCCAGTTCAGTCGGCAACCCATCTTATAATGAAGGGGTTTACATTCAATTTGCTAAGTTTATCAGTCATGCCCAAATGTGGGATTCTGTCAAAAGCCTTTGCCAGGTTGAGGTATGCTTTGTGCAGAGCTTTACCCTCATCAATGGCGTTGGTCACATTTTCAAAGAAATCCGCCACATTTAACAGGCAGGAGCTACCCTTCACAAAGCAGAATTGGGTAGGATCCAGGGTTTGGAGGTCACCCATGTCTTTACTTATTAGGTCCATAATGATACGTTCAACCCACAAAATGCCAGTCCTTGACTACAGTACTTCAGTGGTACACCCCCCCCCCAACTCTACTCCAAAAGCAAATTCTTAACATGCCAATTTAAAGTCTACAACTCATATGGAAATTTCTGTACTCCAACTACATATTTAAGCTCTGAAACTGCATAGCTTGCAACCAACTGCAAGTAGAAAACTCAGTTTAAAAAAAAACTGGGAACTTACCTCAACTTCTGACTATGTTGCTGTTATTTTCCACCGCTGTAGTGCAGTTTAAAAATCAAACAAATAACTGGGGATAGCTCTGTATCTCTAAAGCACTCTTCCTGAAGAATTTATTCAGCAACTCTGCATGTAACTTCACTGACAATTCTATTAGAACTATTTTCTCACTACCTGCCTAAACATTTTACTAAACCATTTTTAGTATTATTGGACATTGATAAACACACACAATTAAATTAAGTAAGGCAATTGGCTGGTACAAGTGAAATAAATTATTCTATGATCTATTTAGTAGGTAAGGATCTCTAATTCTGAATTATGCTCAGGTGATTTAGGAGCCCCCCTAAACATGCAAAATACTTTATTTACACTTTTCTGTTGCATTGTCATCTTATTTCTCAATGCCCTCTGCAATGTTTAAATGCAAACTAAATGTATTTTACTATTAAGCTTTGGCAAAAATACGCATTAGACAGCATTTATAATTCAAGTCAAACTTCCGATATATGTCACTTGCTTTTCCATCTGCTGCCGTTACAGAAGATGTGGATCTGCTATAATTGTTTGCATAAATATATATAAAATGCAAGTGCCTAGAAAGAGAACCAGAGTTGGTCTGAATGCAGTACGGGGCTTTTCTATTAACAAACAGATGTCATTGTATGTCCAGATTGATTTTCATTGCATTAAGTAACTGAACCTTTACCCTGTTATTTATCTCGATATTAATCTCCAATAAATGTTCAGCAATATACGTACCCACACCACCTGGTGTTGGGCGGGCCTTGCTACTACACATGTGGGGACACTTCTACAATAAATAATGCCTGTAACTTTCTATGTTTTATGCTCACTGTAAGTGTTTGAAATGCATACGTGTTTTACTAGATATGCCATAAAACACATTACTGTGATTCTGCAGTCTTAACAGATTTGTGTCAACATGCATTTTCTGACGATTGTGAAGTCCGAAGCTCAAATGTATGTCATTATTTTTGTACTTTAATTCTCAGTGATTAGCCAGAAACCACATATTTTTGAAGGAACGTACTAATGAGGCAAAAATCTGGAGAGTTGAGTGGCATGTCTGACAGCAATAGCTTTGCTACTTGGTGTAAATACATATATTAAATGTATAGCCATCTTAATAATCACCATTTCCCACATAATAATATTGTGAATGAAAATGGTCCTGGGTTAGCAAAGAATAAAAAATATTGTGGCATTATACTACACAACCCAACACTAAGCACTTTCACTACAAAGTTCCTATCTACTACATTACCCAGGCTGACCCTACAAATGGTCCTATCTGATTAGTGCTCCACCATGGTAAACAAAATAAACAAACCATGGCACGTTCAGCACTATTAACTAAATCGATCACTTCTGCCACAAAAGGAAATTAGAATTAATAATATGAACCATTACAAATAATAAAAAATGTATTTAACTTCTTAACGTATACACCAAACATGCATTCTATTTCAACGGACCATTTTTCCTTCAAACCGGGCTTACTGCACTGTCAGCCACATTAGTTAACCTTGACAAAAAACTATAGCAATAGAATTCGCTACACAGGACAGGAACTCATTACATAGAAAATCAGTGTTCGTCTTACATTTTGCAATCTCTTAATTATGCTACTTCCAAATACCTTCTTGCTCTATGCATATTTTTTCTATGCGGAAAGGATGCAATAACATTGCAGTTTTTAAAAGAGTTTAATGGGCCTGTAATGAAGATTCAGAATGGTCAAGGTTTCTAAGGTTGCAGGTTGTGGAATCTTATATTAGTTTGGAAGCTAGTAGAGAGAACATTTCATTTATAGTAGTTTGGACAGTTTGGGACAAAGAAAGAGGTATGCTCTTTGTCTGACAGGAAGCCATTTCATTTTTTATAGTGTTTTGTAGTGGTGTCCTTCTTTTGATGAGTATGTGATGTATTTGCATATTTTATTGGTGAATTTTTGAATAAGAGCATGATTTTATTTTGAGGCATACATTCTTCAGGAAAAGCTGTATTTAAGTTAGAATAGTAAAATGTCACATTCTGTTGTGATTCCAGATGCTTTTTGGAAACAAGGGAGAGGTTTTGTTAGCCCAGAAAAGTAATGGGTTTATTTACTTTCTTGTGTTGTCTACATGTTGGGAAAAGCTGACAGAAGGACCTATCCAGAATTCTGTATATTTCAATAAGTTAGTGTTTTTGATAGTAGCATAATTGTGGTTAGTGATCTGTAGTATGGTGGTAACTTTGCTTAGTTTTTGTTTTGTCACAAAGAGAATGTGTTTTGCATTAGATGAATTTAAAATAACATGAGTCCCAGCAACGTTGAACAGATGAGGGGTCTGTTGCAATCACCAAGCCACTTCCTTTACCCTTCGCATCATTCTTAGCACTGTTGTCATTGCCTTCAACATGTGCTTTTTCTCCTTTTTTTTGCTTTTGTCATTTTGGTCCCTCATCTTAAAGACGTTAACTGCAGCCATGGTAAACACTGCTGGGCTCACTAATGAAATGGGAGAAGGATGCTTTGCCATTTTATTGGGGGACTCAAGTAACACGCAAGCACACATACTCACAAGCACACAGAAACATAAACACACACACATAAACTTTTTTTTTTGAATGGACCAAGACCATTCAGCACTGCTGTGAGAGAAGCAAAGATGTAACAAAGAACATAGGCATAGAAAATCGGCTTGTTGTGTAGAGAAAAGTACATAGTGAATTGCAAGCTGATTTTCTCGGAAAAATCAAACATGAACAACATGTAACTTCATGTTGAAAATTAAGCTGACAAGGTAACTGACAAAGTTCAGTTACTTTTTCAACTTAATTTTAAAAGGTGGAGTTGCAATCGGACTTTGAAGTTATTTGCGCTGGGAGAAGGCACTCAGGTGTAACTAGATGCAATTACTAACATCTCACAGAGCGCAGAGATGTAACCACAGAGGCGCCAGGAGATGGTAGTTAGAGTTAATGAGTTAAATAGCAATCTCATCAGCAACAATGAGGTCCACTGTTGACATTTGTGAAGACTTTCACAGTTGACACATATGGCCATCTGTAATGTCCTGACAATACTGTCAAATCTATCAGTGTGGTCACACCTACAAGGCATAGGTATGACTCTAAAGTGTGTACAGTCAGAAAATATCTGTGCAGCTGGCAATCCTGTTGACAGAACAGCAATCTAGCTAGCAGGCCTGAGATGACACTTTAGAGAGTACATTGCAGTAAATCTACGTCTGTAACAATACAGTGTTGTGCATACCAGGAGCAGGACCATGGCCTTGTCTGATTCATGACATATGTGTGAAAAGTTGAGGGAATGTAATGTAAACATCACTGCATGTTACAGTATAACGGGGTAATATTTCTATATATCTCACATTTACAGTAGCTACTTTAATTGTTATGTTGGTCTTAATCTGAGCATGAGATTCAAACTGAAGTTAAACTCCCTTTCCCAAAAAACAAGCATCTGATGCCCAAGTAAAAGTATGTACACCCTGACACACTGACTGCTACAGTATTCCAGTGCTGATCAAACTAAGGCTACCTGGATGCTCCTCTGGAGTGGAAACCATGTCACCCACATCTACAATGTATGATATGATGGATGCCTGGGAGCTGTCGTGTGTTCCTAGGTTCACCAGGAATTCCTCAGTGGCTGAGAGTGGTTGTTCTGCTGCAGGCCCTCCACCGGTGACACCACAGTCCCTGGCCAAATCTGCTGCTCTTCTGTGTGCAGAATTCATCATATCTGTCTAATGATGTTGAACCTGCTCATATGTCCTGCTCTGGTGACCTAAGGCATTAACATCATGGACAAGGTCAGCCCACAATATTGCCCACTTTCCCTGTGTTTTGCCTCCCCCTGGACAGTAGAAGTTCATAGTGTTGATGGAGGCCTTCCAGGATTATATAATTCTTGGCATCCGTAAAAGGGGCACAGCTTCTTGCATACATGTTTCCTGGAAGACAACAAAATGGCAACACATGTCAGGATCATATATGTGGGAATACACTTCGTAGAGATACAGCAAGAACAGAATGGTTGGCAGTATCCACTGCTTGATCACACATGTCATATTAAACAGAGTGCAAACATACTGAGGGTGTGGATACAACTAAGATAGTAGGAATAGTCAGCTATTCCTGTTTGTGCCATGACAGATCCTGCTTTATGATTACACACCCAACACAGGAGTCCATTGTAGTGTAACCCATGGGGGTAACCCCCTAATAATAAGTCAAAACAATAGTGCCAAACAAATAGCAGTGTGCTACTACAACCACTATAAAGGGACACTCCCATGAGACCAGTATGCCACACTGACAAAAACATTCCACCCTTGATGTACTATACATCCTTTGTAGGTGTAACAAATCTGGAGAGCAATGACATGTCATCATTACAGTTCTAAGAAAGGCTTAATGTTGCAGTCCCCATTCTCCCTAAGTATGTTCATAAATATACATCATGTTGTAAACAAAAAGGTTACATACCTGATGGAGCACAATACTCCTCTGTTGATATGTGCAGACATATAAGGTTTTTGGCAACGCGTTTACTGTGTAAAGAAAGTCTTATAAAGAATGGTTTCCCTAGCTAGTTGTTTGCCTTTTTAACATGGTTCTCATTACCAGGTGATTGGCTCTTAACAAATCTGTGGTTCTAAAATGCTAATTGCAGCCAACATAGCTGATTTGCAGCATAATCAGTCAATGACATGCAACCACTGAACAAGATATAAGGCCCTCATGTAGATTAAAAGCCCTTTCTGATATTTTGTGCTGGAAATTAGTGGGTCAAGATACTACATCATCGCAGAGAGTACATCTGAAGCAGCTACTTTTTACATACATATGTGTGTGCTACACGCTGCAGCTGATGCTGCAGGCAATAGGCATATGAAGAGAGTGTGAAAACTTTGGAGGACAATAAGCTGTAAGAATAAGTGTGAGAACTCTGGCAGCCTTGTTGTAGAGGCAAAACCAGATTGAGGGTACTCATTCCACTACAAATTAAGGCACATGTTTAAGGTAAGTATGTTAGCCAATGGTATCATTAACAGAGTGATAGGCAACATGTTTGTTGTGTCCTTGAGCAACATAGGGGGTAAATATAACATTATGTCAGCCATTTGTGCAACTGTCAGGCAATATGCTACATTATGGTAGTCATTTGAAATGTGTGTGCTGGCAGTCCTTGTTACTAGCAGGACCTCCATATGTGTATGTTAGTTGTGTAGCTGTGCTAATCTGTAATATCATTACAAAATGATTTGTGTTGCACACTGATATTACTGGGCTTCATTTGCATTACCTAAGTTAAAATCCTCTGTGAATGCATATTAATGCATGACTTGCCAGTGTATACACTTTATAGTATTGCTATAGGGATATGTTAACTGTGTTCCTATCTGCAGGCCTTTGTCTAAATCATTGAAAAGCAGACATTGCATTGAAATGCATTGTTTGGATAAAGAGAGGATTCCTCAGTCATTCATTGATGGCTTCACAATATTGTCATTTAAATGCTACACACCACTGGATTTGAATCCAGGACCATGTGTGGCAGAAATTACTGTTTGCAAAGCATTTAACAAACTGAGCTACTGAGCCACTTTAACAGCATGTGTATTTCTCAAGAAATACGTGCACACATACAGGCTGTGACATACCTCCATTACATCCATTATTACGTGCCTGGCTTTATAGGGATGTATTCCTCCACCAGAGTCCCATATGAACATGTATTTTGCCATCAATGTTTTAGCAGGTGTATTTCAAATTTTGTTGCTGATAAAAGTGCACTTTTACCTGCTATTAGAGCTCTCACTTACATATGTGTCTGGCTTTCTAATGGTGTAGTCCTGTACCAGACTCCAAGTTACACTCCCAGTTTTTCATTACTCTTTCAGCAAGTTTGCACAATGCGGTTCAATGGGCAGCTCAGCTTAAACATGCTTAATGATAGTAACTTGCAATTACTATGTTTTGCTTAAACCACCTGTTCATAGGTGTTTACTAGGCTAATGACTGAAAGGGCCTTTTTAAGCCTAGCCATGCATCCCAAATCTCTGACAAGTTCTGATTAACAGCTTTGTGGCATGGCAGGGTAATGCAGTGGTCTGCAGGTGCGATGGTCTTATGTTCGAAATAGGGCATAGGTGTACATATTGTACATGTTTATTATCATTTCAAATACATATATCAATATAACTCCATCTAGTTGAGTTTATCGATGCTGCACAACTCGCTGCATCACACAGTGTCACGCAAAATATCTTTAAAGTAAAGACAAATAAGGAGATGAGACAGTGGTGAAATGGGGTGCAAGCAGGGGGAAGACATAGTGAAAGGCAGGTAAGTATGTGTAGGAAGAGTGTATGAAAGAATACCTTTTCATTTCTTGTACAGCAACGACTGTGTACTTTAACAGAATTTGTAGATGAATTTGGACTGTCACCTCCAGAGAGAGGGGTGAGGACAACACAACTGTATTGTCAAGGCAATTGGACCAAATTATGTGTGTCTAGTAGACATTTATGCGAAATGGAGAGCTATGTATGAGACAATATATTTTTTGGGGACAGGTGCCTTTTTTTAAGGTGAGAGTGGAATGTTGGGGAAGGGACATAGGTATGTGAGAGGGAGGTAAGTTGGAAAGGTGAGGAAGCTTTTGCAGATAAACAAGACAGCAGACAGGGCTGGTATGTGACACAAGAGGGGGGTAAACACCTTGGATGGGAAAGGTATTGTGGAATTCAAGTGTCAGGTGCCTCCACAAGGTAGCGGTGTGACTCAAGTCTCCATCTATGGGACTGTCGACACTGCTCCTTTACTGCCTCTGTGGTGGCAGTGGAGTAGGTTGGTGTCTAAGGTGAGGCCGCCCCACCAGGGTGGCCAGCATGCCCTCCATTCAGTGCAGGCAATGTTCAAAAGTTCAGAAGAACATCCTATGCAGCATTCCTGGTAGTTCATCATGGGTGACAAAATCATTCCTCCACCACCCCTTCTCATGGGGGGGGGTCCAGTTCTGGCCTGTGGGTTAGAACTACTTGATGATGCAAGTAGTGCAGGGGCAGCAGAGGGGGCACCACCAGGCTGCAGCCCAGATATGCTGGACCCCAGTGAGACGGCCAGAGGAGCCAAGGTAGGTGAATCACCTGGAACTGGCGTACCTTGTCATGCTGTAGTAAATTAGGTATAAACATAAGTTAAGATTAGTAATAACCAAACCAGTGTTAGTATTAACATAATGGAACATAATATTGACTAATCCAAATACATATTAAGGTATATTATGTGGAACACAACAATAAATAACATAACAGTAAGTATGTTAACAGCATGCCAGTATGAAATAACCCATAAGGTCAAAATAACAGTTAGTTGAACAGAATATATTAATATTACATCATAATAATTAATAACATTAATAAAGTAAAGAAGATAAGGTGTGATGAGAGAGAGAGAATAACATACCATTAGTGAAATTGCAGATGATATTACTACACAGACTAGTAATACATACTACTACAGGTGTGCAGTGTCAGTTGTGAGTACAGTGACTCTAATTATTCTATAGATAATGTTGCACATACATACCTCAAAAGGTGTTAGGATGGGACAGTATGGGCCAAGCACTAACAAATGCAGGTACAAAACTACACGTAACTGTTACACATACTCTACTCATACATTATTACCAAGATGTTCTATAAATAGATTTGCAAATACATTGCATTCCAGGTAATCATTTATCTTTTAATCAAGAACCCGACAGATTGGGCAGTTGTCATTACATTATGAAAAATTGTAACAGTTGAGAGGTATATTTCTGTACATTAAGTAGACTAGACAGCTGTTCATGTCTTAATTAGCTGGCAATGGAGTAGAACCCAAAAGTTGTGACTCCAGGGGAAATGTGCACTTACTGTAACAATTGACTGCAGTCACATTAGAACACACATGCAATGAATATATCCCTACTGCATTTATTTGAACACATTATTTATCAAAGTACAATCCTACTTTAAACTTTATTGTTATTGTTCCTTCAAATATGTCACTTATACACATGATATCTGCTCAGAACTTGGGCTTCCTTACCCATATACTTTGTTCCTGGAGTGTGAGAAATATAGAGCATTATTTGACTCAAAGTAACCTGAAGACAGCCTGAACCATATCGTGGGTTATGCAATACATTTATCAGGCTATTACTTTTGCATTCTTTATTAATATCATTTTACAGTTGACTGGAGTCACATTAGAACACACATGCAGTGAACACAGCCCTACTGCAGTTATTTGCACACATTACTTATCAAACCAAATTCCTGCTTTACACTTTATTGTTATTATTCCTTAGTATCTCTAAATTATACGTATCTGCCCAGAACATGAGCAACTTTACCCATATACATTGTTATTGGAGTGGATAGAATAGAGAGCATTATTTGACTCAAAGTGGCCTGAAGACAGCCCTGAACCATACTGTGGGTTGTACAATACATTTATCAGGCCATTACTTCTACATTATTTATTAATTTCCTTTTAACAGTTGACTGGAGTTACATTGGAACACGTACAATGAATACAGCCCTACTGCAGTTATTTGCACACATTACTTATCAAAGCACAATCCTTCTTTAAACCTTATTGTTTATTGTTATTGGTATTGCTTATTTCTCTACAGTTATCAGAAATTATCCATATTTACCACACTCACAGCACATTCTGGCCAGGTGCCCTGCATGAGACTGGACATTGCAAGCCCATTCAGCTGAAGCTGAAGGAAGAGAAGCAAACCATTATGCATACCAATTTTGCACAAAGTTAGCTTGTATTTTATTAAAGTAGTAGCAAGCATACGTACATATCTGTATGAAATGCAGAGTCCTAGCCTCTTGGTCCCAGGTATCCAAGGTCCCCCTCTTCCTTCACTTTAGGTTGTCATAGTGATGACAACACTGCTTTTCAGTGTGGGGGATATGAGTAGCACTGGTAAGATCCCTAGCCAACTGATCCCAGGCTTCAGCTTTACTTTCTGAGCCCTGATAATAGCCCTGCAACAGCCAGGGTTCATAGTTTTGGACCAGAAGTCCAACAAACACTCTAGACTCCTGTGTACCCCACCTCTGCAACTGAAAGCATGCTCCCTCAACAACACTGCCTGGCATATTGACAGTTTATATGGGCTCCAATGAATGCTGTGAATTCCCACCTAGTGGCCTTAATATAGGCTACTTTACTGCCCTTACACATCATAGCTTATATTAAAAAAGTGCCGCATTACTTAGCATTACACAAACCAGCTTAGTGGAGCTGAGCATTGCTTAAACTCACACAACCGTGTTTCAGCGGAGCTTAGCAACAGGCAAACCGGAATAGGTATTGACCATGTTTAAGCAGTGCTTAGCATCATGCAGCTTTTCCAAATGTAACATTTTTGGTCTTGAATTAAACCACACTTTAGGTCACCTCACACATCTTCACAGCAATAAATGTAAAAAGGTATGATTACTCAGGACTTGATCCCAGGACCAACTACACTTTAGGCCATGATTCTACCTATATAGCTACTTAGTGAAGAAAACCAGTATACCTTCACATATACTACTAAGCTACCTGTGAGCACTTCTAAGCACCATGCCATGCCAAGCAAGAGGATATTCAAAAAATAAAATAAAAAAGTAGACAAACATAAATAATTATATCCAGTTTCTATTTTTAGATGTCTGGCAGGTGTCAGCTGTGTATGTATAAGCACAGCTCAGCACCGCTGCATTCTACACTGTGCCGCACTGCGCAAGCGGGCATTAAGAAAAAAGGAAAAAAAAACTAAAATATTACAATTCACACATATTTCTACACTGTCAAGGTACATTACAGGGATTCTTATCATGTGTATATCATTTTTCCAGGAATTTCCTGGACAATCCACAACTATGGAACAGTTTCTACACTACTACCTACATGGATTCAATATCCATGTTAATATGATCTCCCTCAGCAGTGTGCCATGATTAATTTGCATGGCACGCTGCCTAGGGGGAACCATGGCCATGCACATGAGTGCATTCCATGTAGTCTGTACACAGATCCCTTGCCCTTGCTTATGAGGTGTGCTATGTAGAAGGCTTTCCTTACCACTGTGGAAACTTGGTGGTTAAGTTCAGATTGCTATCAACCTGTGTTCCCAACTCTCACACTGTTGGGTTGGAACACAGGGAGCTACTGTCAATACTGTAATTTGTAGGGATTTCCATTTTGCAAAAGGAAATAATGTATTTTTTTTTTTTGCATTTAGTTTTAGACCATGGCTTTGGCACCAATCATTTGTTTATGTTCACCCTTCTTGTAATATGTTGACATCATTGGGGGACTCAATGACTGCTCTCCGTTTTCAATCATCAGTGAACTTGCTAAGCCAGAGGCCATCTATTTTGGCATCAATTTCTGAGAAATAGATGCCAAACAGTAAAGGGCCCAGCACAGACCCCTGTGATACTCCACTCGTGAGTTGATGACAGGTTTACTGGTGGAGGTGAAGTCACCAGTTTTGACAGAGTGTGTTCTGTCACTGAGTGATTGATCACTGCTAGTTGTGAAGAAATATTACCTATTGCACTATGCAAAGGTCATAATTCTGATTTTAGTTTATCTAAATCAAAAGATTGATCCAGGCTAGTCTTTGTTGTTTGAGACTTATGCTCCTCTTTATCATTACTTTAATGCCTTTTATTTGCAACATCTTTCAGAGGAGTTATAAGAGTGGATAGTGTAGTTTTGTATGTTGTAGATTCCATCTGATAGCCCTCCTGTGCCGTGTTTATGTATAAAACTGTTGCAAAATTCAAAGGGTACACTTTATAAAGGTTTTCAAATTACTTTATTTTTATTTTCAAAGACTGTTGTGACCAAGCAAACAATAGCAAATATCTACCAAAGAAATACAAGTCAATTTCAAATTTGAATGACCACCAGAGTGAGCTGACAATCGAAAGCACACAAATACAAGTTCCAAGAGATGATATTAAGCCACTGGTAAGAATTCAATACTTCAGGCCATGTATTTCAACTGTTAAAGTGTTAGGAAGGCACATTTCTGTCACTTTCTAATAATGGATGCTAGGAGTTGTAGTGAGTTTGCTGCTTATACCATGACAGCCATCTTAAAAGTCATATACTAGATTTTTGGGGAAAAGTTAATCCCATTTTGATAAAATCTGAATAGCATTAACTCTAAGTAATAGTCTTGTAGCACCTCTGGCCTCATAGAAATAGATTTTTTTCCCTTACCATTGATTTTAACTGTCATTACTCTACCTTTCAGCCATTGTTCAATCAACTTTGTGAGTGCTTTATCCATTTTAGATTAGATAGCTTTTGATCAGTAAACCATAGTCTCCTGAGTTGAAGGCTTTACCGAAGTCTTAGAAAGGTGACCATGGCACTTGATATTGACTCTCAAAATGGCAAATTATTACTGGCAGTTGATGTCTGTGACTATTATGTCTGGTTGAAAGAAAAGGTACCATCTTTGTCTTTGTCTCTTTTCCAGTCTTCTCTAATAATATTGCCTACAATTTTCACATAAAGTTTACATTTGGCAATGCCATTTCAGCATCATTTAGTGTGTATTAGGATTGCATATAATTTTACATAAAAAATTTCTTTGAAAAGTATTTTAAAATCTATCAAACATTTATATTATTAGTCCGCTTCCACACTTTTATTGTTTGAGTATTTCCAGAGGGTATAATGAAGGAAGGATGTTTAAAAAGGGATGCAAATTGGCTTTGTATTTGTATATGGGGGGTGTGTATGTCCGTGCATACATGTGCCACTGAGAATCTGACTGTGTAAAAATTTGACAGAGAATGAAATAGGAGACAGGAGAATATAAGTGGATATCTGCTGCTCATCACACACTAAGTATGATGGGCTGAACACTCCCACATAAACTGATATATAACAACCTCTGAGGCTGCCAATACTTTGAGATAATGACTGTCTGATTTCTCATAAAATTTGTACCTTTCTCCTTTCTTTAAGAACTTCAGTATAGTAAAAGTTCATTGCTTATACATGATGTTCACCATCTATAATTTAACTGCTTGTCTTTCAGAAGTATAAAAGGCTCCCACGTGGCTGTTATAAAATCATTGGCAATATTTCCAGGTAGCAGCCAATTTTGAAAAAAAAACTTATTTTTTGACTTGGCAGATATAATTATGAGATTTTCATCTTTTCCTTTGTTGGGTATTCTTCCTAGGACCTTTCACCCCTATCCCCTGTATTCTGAGAGAAATACCTTATTTCTTTTTAATTAGGTCATATTCCAGTCTACATTACATTAAACATTCTGTGTTTGTTGCCATCTGCAGAGCTTTTATCTAGTCTGAAAAGTTATTTTCCATAATACATTAACAGCACATCATTAATGTAAAAAGTATTGCTTGACATGAATCTTAAAACCCCAAGAGTATGTTTGAACCAAAGTGCATTAGACATTTTGTTTTCTTCACATATTTGTTTCAGAGTTAATGGATCTAGGATACTCTTTTTTATTAATGTAACAAATGTTTCATGACAGATACTCCTTGAGTCCTAAAAACCCAAGGGTAGTAAGAAGTACAGAACCGCAGTGCATTAAGCAGTTTGTTTTCTTTTCATATTTGTTTAAGTGTTAATGGGTTTGAGAAGCTCCTCCTTCATTTAATTACAGACTAATTTTTGTTATAAGCCTGTCTATGTGTAAAATCTTTGTTAAGGCAAAGCTAATGGATTTATACTAGTATGTAACAGTATTTGTGCCTGCTTTATTGTTTCAGAGGCATACTGTATTGTCTTTATAATACAGTAATAAGCAAATATTTTGATATAGCATAAAATTAAATCAATCTCATTTGCTTTCAATAAGCATGAAGGACAAAAAAAAGCTTTTATAAATGTTAGCTCTTAATGAGTCCTCATTACAACTCTTTCACCTACATGTATCATATTTTAAATTATCATTGAAAAATATGTTTGAAAACATGTTGTTCTTAAAATATGAAAGGCAATTTAACTTATTAGCATACTTATAAAGCTGTTTGTATATAAATTCTCAATGACAGATTTGTTTTGCTTAATGTGGAAAATAAACATCCAAATATTCATTATTGAGAACATATCAAAACCCTGTGTAGAATTTCTTACCTTACCCCCTCACACAGTGGTCATTTGCTGTCATGTTATTTGTAATGTAATTTTCAGTAAAACAGCTTTAAAATCAAATGTACAGAAACATAGATGAGATGAGGGATAAAGTGACACGACACCCTTTTCTGCCCTTCTTTTGTTATGTAGAGGATCTGTATAACTTGATTTAACTAGCGATTACATCCATTTCATCCATTTTTTAACTATTTAAAGGTTTTGATAATATCATCTCTTGTTATATGGCATTCTGCTTATTCACATTTGTTACCTCCTTGTACATGACTACATCATCAACATTTTCTTGAGGATTTCACCTCATATTTTTTAAATCATTTATTTTAGTAGCTTTATATCTGCTCTTTCAAATATGGTACCTACTCAGAATCCATCATTTTCCGTGATATATTGAAAGATTTCCATCATAACCTGTTATACCTGTGCAGATTAAGCTTTTCAGTTATTTCTCCTGAGGAGAAGTCATGCACCATTTTACTGGAAAGTTCCTTGCTGTTTCTGCTATGCCTACTGTGTGCATAATGTTCTACATGACTTTCATCGGTTGTCTGTGTACATAGATGAAAGATTCTTGTTTCTATGCGCAATGCTTTTTTTGCCTATGCTTGCATTCTCTTTTTTGCCAATTTGTTACACTAGATGATTGCTCTCAGGTAATTTGAGTCCTTCACATCTCTATTTGCCTACTTTATTTAATGATTCCCTTCTATTTATATACTTATTCTACAGGTTATTGTAACTGGGTGCACTACTATTGTTTCACTCACTGAATTAAAGCTGCCATGGTTTACACCATTGACTTATTTTTGTCAAGCCTATTTCTGTCATTTTTACACATGCATCTTTGGAAATGGCTTGCTTTAATCTGCCCCAACCCCTTCATAAGGCTACTCATGGGTAGTCATACATTCATGTAAGTAGACTTCACTTAAAATGATCCTCTATGTCCTTTTCATCTAATCTATGCATTCCCACCATTATAGCCCCAGGGTTATCACTAGAGCTGTTTATATCTTACAATAAATCTTTGCATTTTACTGTTTTAAAACAATTGCTGTTTGATGAGTTCTCAGTAGACATCATCCATCACCTCTTCCTGACTTACTGTCATGGTTACCAGTGGGAGGAGCTCTGTTATAATTAGATGATCAGCACAAAGTAAAAATGCAATTGATCTCACTTTTCTACTTAGATAAAGATTATTCATAAAGTAATATACTGTTGTCACACTGAAGTAAATAGTGCAGTCAATATAGTGTGACATGGTATCATGTGGATGCATAAGTAGTTATGTAGAGGAAACCTGCCAGGGATAGTGCCACATAATGAAGCCTTACAATCTTGCAGATAGTAATTGTCATGCAACTGCATTCACTGTGTTATGTATGGTCATGTCACCAGATGATATTTATATGCAGGTTGTGCGTCTGGTGCTATTTTTCATTTACAAAGGTACACACAGCTACAATACAAGCTCAACTGGGTAATAAAATATACAACAAACTGCCAACAGATTTTATTATATAAACAAGAAAGAGAAAGGCACTCAGATACAGTGAAGGTCAAGCAGATAAACATGCAGAAGGGCAATAAGAAAGGAAGAGTGGAACATGGTGTGGGGAAAAAGGTATACATGTTTTTCTGTGTGAAGGATGTTCAGTTTTAGTTTTATTTGAAGGGTAGATGAATAAGGTAACACGGGAAAGGTGTGGATAGGAAGGAGTGTATTAAGATGGCACCAAAGATAGACAGACATAAAATGCAGACAAAAATTCATAAGGATAAGGAAGATAGTAACAAAAATGGGGTGGGGTAAAAGTGTAAAGATACATATTGACAGGAGGTGAATAACAAATGATGAGGAAGATTGGACTACAAATAGGGAATTGGCTGTAATTAATACACAAAGAAGGAGAATACTATGAAATACGGTGATACACCATGACGGGAGAAAGGGGTGGGATAGCAATATCCTCCTAAGCTGGCCAACAGGGCAACTCAACCACAAGTCAGTAACCTCAGTGTCCCAACATCATGGATTAGCTAATTCACTAGTGGTCTGAAGATCAGTCATGGATGATTATATAAGTCAACTAGGTGCATGAGGAGGTGCTCCTGGGTATTAATGTAGGCATTCAGTCACTGGTCCATATAAGCCTGCACCAGTCAGCATACCTCATACTTAGTGACCAAGAAAGATCTTTCCATGCTATTGTCTCATGAGGAGTCTTCAGGAACTACTAGAGAGGTAGCAGCAGAGGCAACAAGTGAGCAGTGCAAGTCACCTTCTACTTGGTGACTCTTGTCATCCTGCAAAGAGTCAGTCATAGGGACTGTTGGGGAACCAATGATCAGCACGGTGGCTGATGCAGACAGTGGTAGCTGCTGCCTCATCTCTCCCTGGTCTATGGCTGATCCTTCACAAAAAAATGGAGAAAATCAAAACAACAAAGTAACATAACTGAAAAAATGCAAAGAGAATAAAATGAGATTTAAATGCAATGGTAATTGTGATATGATATGGCTTATTAAAACAGGACCTTGAGGGAGAAATAAAAGTAAGCAAAGCAACGTAAAACATTGGTGATGGATAACATTCTTATGCAGTGTATGATAACACAGAGGAAACTAAGCAGGGATAACTTATACATGGTGGGACAGCATCACAGTGGTGAAGCGGTAGCATTGTCACCTCACAGCAAGAAGTTCTCCAGTTCAATTCTCAGCTGGAGTGCCTTCCGTGTGGAGCCTGCATGTCCTCCCTGCATTCGTGTGGGTTTCCTCCGGGTGCTTCGGTTTCCTCCCACATTACAAAAACATACATCTAGAGTGTTTCTCCCTGGGTCTCCACTGAAAATTGGCTTCATTCCAAGTCAGGCTTTCCCGGTTAACAAATATTAAATAAATAAATAAAAGGTGAGCCATGTAAGAGGTGATCTCTAAAGCCAATGAGTGAAACACTGAAATATAAAAATATACAGCTGTTCAGTGCTGTTGTGTGCAGATCAAACACAATCAAGTAGTAATGTCAAATGTCGATACACCTGGAAAAAATAGGGATGTTAAATAGCAAATGAAGAACAATGAGATATACCAAGTCAATGAACATCCAATACATGGTTACATTTTAAAATAAAAAAGTAAAAGGAACAGTGCTGTGGTGAACATCTTGAAGACAGTTATACCAGCAACACAGTACACTTACCTACCACCTATAGATTTAAACTTGCATCCTCTGAAAGGCAATACTGTTCTCTGTTATTTCCTGATCTGCATCAAAACAGAAATAAACATTTATGAGCTCATCATACACAGGACAACAGAAGCATGTATAATTGAACGTTTCAAGTCTACTGTACCATAACTCAGAAAAATAGATTTCTAACTGTAGAATCATGCTTTCTTTCCCTAACCTCTTCTTCCCATTGATGGAAAAGGTCTTGGTAACACCTCCACTGATCACTATATTGATGCTGCTTGCCATAACAGTTATCAGTTGCATTACTCATAGGTTCATAGGTGAGTACTAGGCTAACTGTCCTTGTGGGCCATTTTAAGCCTAGCCAATTTCCCTTATTTCTCAAAATAACCTATCCCATTAGGTGAAAATTGGCATTATGCATCCTGTGATCAATAATTATATATTACTTCTAATGAGAATAACTGGAATCATACCATGGATAATTTGAGTGGGCCCATGTATGGTATAAAACATTTAGGAGCTGCCTCTGTCATCAGTAGTACAGGTAGTAGTCTTACAGTACATTTTCTGTTTCCCATCCATAGATCCAAGTTGTGCCTGAATATGGACAGGAATGAACTTTGGTTTATGTGGATAGGAACTCTGTTCCAAAGCAGTGGTATCCTCTGCAAGATAGATCTATCCTTCTAAAACATTCTGCTGATATTACAGAAGAAGATTAGATCATTAGACATAGTATTTCTGATGACATTTGACTTGCTTATGTGAAATAAATCTGTTAGTTTTGGGTCAGAATATGCTTTGTATGCCAGACACATTTTACCTTTTAGCAGTCTATAGAATACCAACTATAGTGACATGGCTTTGAGTCAGCACATGTAGGACATATTGCTATAACATGGCTTTGAGTCAGGACATGTTGCTATAGTGACATGACGACTTTGAGTCAGTACATGTAGGCCATGTTGTTTAGGCCTTACATCTTTTTAGTAAGGTATCACAGTTGGAAATTCCAGTTTTTACATGTGTCAGACAAACACATGCTTAAAGGGACATTACATTAAATGGTTGGCCTAATAAGGGCTGAGTAAAAGGGGACAAAGACATCCCTAGATCTAGACGCAATCCCTTTGTACATAAGCTTTGCAATATACAATGGACAAATGTTGGTCAAAATTTAGGTCACTGTTCACATAAGTTCTAAAATCTTGAACAACTGAGTCAACTCTTAGGAGTAGACTGTTAATATGGTGGCTTCCTGAGATAGATGACTTCCCAAAGGATACAATAATGCATTTTTAGCATTTAGTTTCAGCCCATGATTTTAGCACCAGTTATTTATTTTGGACAAACCTTTCTGCAGGATGGCTAAGTCATTTAGGGATTCAATAACTTCTCCTAGCTTGCAGTCATCTGCAAACTTAGTTAGCCACAGCCTTTTGGTATTGGCTTTTACTTCAGAAAATTAGATAACAAACAAGAGGGATCCTTGTGCAGAACCCTGGGGGACTCCACACATAATTGGTCTCTTTGTGGAGATAACTTCCCCTATATTGATATCTGCATCCTATCTGTGAGCCAGCTGACAACAATGCAGTGGGCAACATAGGGGTTTATTCCCAGTTTATTTAGGCTTCCTGCTATGCCTGAATGGGTAATTGTGTCATATGCTTTATCCAGGTTGAGGTATTCAGTGTGTACCATTTTATCTTCATGCATTACTTTGGTAACCTTTTCAAAAAAAAAAAAAATCCACCAGATTGACTTGTGTAATCATGACCTGCCCTTTAAAACTCAAAATTGAGACAGGTCCAGTGTTTGAGATTTCCTATGTCCTGATTGATTAGTTCCATGTTAAGTCTCTATATGGTTTTGCATGTGAGGCTGGTCAGACTTATGGGTCTGTAATTGCTTGGTCCTGTGGAATGTTCTCATTCACATGAAAAGAGTGTGACATGCATCTACTTTGTATAGGGGCCTTTATAAATTCCTCAGCTGCTGCTCCCTGTCATACACATGTAGTAGGTGTAAAAGTGTTGTGCACTCCCTGCTGAACCATGCAGGAGCCCTGCAAGAATAAAATCCTTCTAAGGCCATGTCCTGGTTAAGTCCAGGACTGAAATAATAGCTGGGACAACTGGCTGCACATAGCAGAGAACAAATGAAGTACACGCTAGTATGAATAATGTTGTCAGTAGCATGGCAGTGTGAATCAGTAGTGTGGTTAGGTTACACTGATGCGCACACCTTTGGTGAACAGCATTTCTAAGCATGATCATGATGCACAACTGTGTAGTGTAATGACTATGATCATTAGTGCTGCATAACTTTAGTAGCTCAAGCAGGCTTTACAACTATGTATACAGTATATGAGCCGCATGGCAGTGCATAGTATGGCCTGGGTCCTATAGCATAGATTGGAGGGAGATAGCGGTGTGCATTATAGGCACGAGACGGAGATGATTGCACTGTATCACAACATTGGCTTAATAACTATACTGCAAGCCCAATTTTAATGCAATATAAAATGCGGTCACCACTTTATGGGAGACCATATTATAGCAAGCAACACAGGGAATATGAGGAAAGTAGGTATCAAAATGTATTGCCATATACGAAAAATTACAGTAGACAGGAGCCATGGTAGTGAACGCCAGCATTTCAATCACTGCTCAAACAGACATAGCAGCAACAGAAACTGTCACACAGACAGTAGTGTAGTGTGTATTGATAGAGTGCCTTGGTGAAGAAAGGGGTTTGACAGTCTTGGAGAAAGCAAACTGACAGAGGACAGGAAACAATCTGGACAGGTTACAGTCTTGTATGGGTTCATCCTGCAGCAGTCAGGGAACTAACGTTGTAAGCTGTAACCTTTTGGTGAGGTATCCCACAGCTAGGACAGTGGGAACAGACAGGAATAGCTGCATTATTGTGCATTAAGTCTCCTTCATTCTAGGCCACAGGGAAAGCACTGTATTAGCCACAGTCCTGAAATGTTGCCATCTACAGAGTATGGCATAAGCACACAGAAAACAAGACAAGCTGCTGGGGATACCAGACCTCCAGTACACCAGGTGCACACTGAGGAACTGGCACAGAATGGAAACTATATCTGCTGCTCATGCAGACAGCTTATCCAGTATGGGTCAGTGCCAGAACAGTTACCTGTTAGCTGCACACAGGACAATACTGTTCAGAAATGTGATAAGAACAGGAAGTGGCAAGTGTTGGCTGGCAGAGATAGTCCTGTAGACCCACAATGATCCACATGTGTGCTATTTGGTGTACCTGAATGATTATGGGAAATAAGCAATGGCAACACTTGGCAATGTTCATCACACAGGAGACTGAGATGCTGCTTCATGGCATGCTCTGCACACATATGGTAATCATATATCCTGGACAAGGGTAAAGTAGACAAGACCTCCCGGGAACAATAGTGACAGCAGCTATTGCACAGCAACAGAGCATTAGAAGGTCACACTATAAAGCCAATACAGGCACATAAGTGGGTCATTGACATGATCCCACATGCCAGAACCTTGGCTGAGGAAATAGCCAGGGATAGACTGATCACTATAAGTGAACATCCAGCACAGCAGCAGTAGCAGCAGCTGAAAGATACTGAGGAATTCCTAGCATATTTCAGTGCTAACAGTGAGAAAACATTCATTCTCATTGGTGGACTGCATGTGGGAGCTGGGTTGGTGATGACAGCATGTGTGTCTGTATGGGATACCCCAGCTAAGAAGTGTAATATGTCATTCTTACTAGAAATTTACACAGCACTTCTGCCTGCATTATTAGGACTTGCCCCTTTGCAGGAATGTACCCCAGGGACACAAAAGCTGCAACAAAGGCAACCTGCACCACAAGCTACAAGCTATTTGTCAGTAGGTGATGACCCCCTGTTAGTAGGGGGGGCATGCCAGTTCTAAGGAATATCTTTTAAGACCTCTGAATGGTTAACTCGGGCATACATATCTGCATTTGAAGCACATGGGGACATTGCACTTGCAGTAGAAGAAACCTGAACCAAAAGGAATGCATGTAATTAAGCATGTTCTTGGCATGTAGCATTCTTTGTACTTATACTGATAAAGTCACACATATGTTCCAGCTTTAACACTGACACTTTATATGTATGAACTCATTGATTTGTCTGTGAGAGGATCCATCACAAGTCAGTACATGTCTGATGTCCACAAGTATTTAGAAGCTGACAATAATGGCATGAATGTGGCACAGTTTGTAGACACAGTGGTTTTATCAGCAATGTTAACAGTGGAGACAAACAAACCTAACATAGAGCTGAGGAAGAACCTCTCTTTCACCTGTGTTTAGAGTAGGTTATCCCATTTGTATAAGTCCCACCCTTGATTCAGTGTCAGTATTGCAGGCAGCATCAGAGGGCCACACTACTTCTGAGGTGTGCAGACATGTTATGGGGGAGAAGTTTATTAGTGTGCGTCAGTGCCATGACTCCAAAGCATTCCCAGTACTTGATGCCACCCTGTACATATATTGCTGCTAATCCAACCATATATGAACAAATCAATGTGCTGCATGGGCTGTGCAAAGCAGGACATTCAATTCTGCAGGCAGTGTGACACTTCATATATGGAGCTGGTATGGACATGCCTGCTGAGGGCAGAGGTAACCCACTCAGCATATAGTAATGCATCTATATGGCAGCAGGGAGATGACCTCCATGTTTTTTCTGGGTGATGACTGTGCACTGCTTATATGCCCAGCTTGTTATCATAGATGGCACACATCATTCTAAAGACAGCTACACTGTCCATAATGTCTAAGGTCTCTTCCTGCTCTGGGCAAGGATACTTGTGTGACCTGCAATGAAAATGTGTTTTATTATTACTTCATTATTTTGAAAGGGCAAAAGATTAATATATTTTAGTGGTCATTGTTGCATGTCCTTTGACACCTGATTAGTTGGTACAGCTAGATTGCTAAAGCTTGCATTGCATACTCGTTATTACTTACAGTTTTTTAACCTCAGACTGAATTCTGAATATATATAAATAAAAAAAAAAACAGTAAAATATCAGGTTATATTACAAATGTAAAGTGAGCCAGGGAAGGCAACATTAAAGGTTCCAAATATATGGCTAGGTGGTCATAGTTAACAGGGTCAGTCAGCCAGTATTGAAATTAATGTGTAGATGTATGCATGTAAGTATGCTTGCATGAATGTATGTATGAATTTTGTTATATTGCAGGTAACAGTGCAGATGTCCTCATGACACTGAGGTCACTTATAAATAAAGTGTGTTGTGTACAGTATGTGTCAAAATTTCCTGAGTTATAAAATCACCACTGTGTGCACAAGCTGCCTCCTGAGAATGTTATTGTGCAACATGGTACAGACTGTGAGTATTTTGGCAGATGTTGCTGGGTTGTAATTCAGAGCACATCCTTATGTGTTTAGACATGAAAACTTGATTTAAGTAAGCAGAATACACATTCTATAATACACTTAGTTTGAGTGTGGCATAATTGTATCCTTGTTCACTGAGGTTGTATGGGTTTCACATGTGTGTCATGAGTCATGGTTTCAATGCATAACTTGCATAGCCCACCAGATTTTGGATGTCAGGGCAAATGGCTACACAGAGTACACATAATTGTTTTATAGATTCCTGATTAGGTCCACCATGTTGTTAGCACGTAATTTGGTTACTTCTGCTTTCATTAGTATATTCTTCTGTTTACTCTTGTTTTGAGGCTCTACACTAACTGCAGAACTGTTTAATGACTACTAAATAGCTCTTTAGTGTGTACATGACACTACCATGTACATGACTGACTGTGCTGTCAGTAAGTTATACTAACCATAGTTTCTGGAAAAGGCTTAATTTCTTTAGACAGTTGTTCAAAATAGCTGAGGCCAGTTCATAAAAAAAAAAAATTCTCACAAGTAAATAGATCATGTGAGTTCTAATTAATTTAATGGCCTCATTGTTTGTAAAAATGTAAAATAGTAATTTATTTTTACTTTGTTTGCAAGAGAGGACAAAACCTTATACATTAAACATAAAAGTGTTTAATAAAAAGCTTACTCTTGCTAAAATAAGTAGTCACATCTTTTTCTAAATAATAGTACAGTAAGATTCATTAAAAATGAAAGACTGACAAGCCTTAAAATGTTATTTTCAGTGGTTTAAAGTATTGATATATTATGCCCAGATATTGAGATAATAATTTGTATAACACATTCAGTAAAAAAAAGCTTATGCAGCCACAACTGCAAAGGAATAATCACATTCTTGTAGCATATTTCAAAAAATATGCTTGCTAGTGACATTGTTTTCTATGTGTTTATAAAGACATTGAGCCTTAAATATAACTCAAACTAAAAATAATATACATTTTGAGTTCAAAGTCTCATATGATGCCAACTATGGTTTCATTGACACTTGAATATTTATGACTCAGTTGTTACTTCTCTTAAACATTGTATTAGCAGTAAAGTGATTAGATTTCAGTTTTGCAAAGCTTTATAAAATGTGGACAGTTATTGAACCTAAACAAGCAGTTCTCAGATCTGTATAAAACAATTCTTACTAATGGCATTAACATTCTATGCACACAGTTTGCTTATAAAGTAATAGTACTTCAGTAATAACTGTTAGCAAATTTTAAATTAATAGACCTTGCTTCTGTAAATATATTAAGTAAATAACAATGCTACATAAAAGTTAGTAAGTGTGTCTGTCTAAAAGCTACCACAAATATTCAAGTATCCTCAGTTGGCAAAAGTGTATTAAAAAGACTACAGCAAACCTCCTATCAAATTTCCAGACCAACTGTTTCAAAGATCTTTACAATGCACATTCTTTCAACTTCTAAACAAAATGCAATAGGTCAACCTTTAAAAGATGTAAATGTTACACCAAAGCCCCATCTGCTTGAGTTGGTGGTAGCTCAGATGGATGTAAATGATCTCATGACACCTATCAAAAACTGTACGGGAATTTCCCCAATGCCGTAGACAAATTTCATCTAGGAGTATAACACCACCATAGGTCTCTTCTGAAAATAGGCCAATAGCCTAGTGGGACAAAAAACAGTCAACAAAGGAAGCATAAATAAATAAATAAATAAAATAAAATGTAAACTCTACCAAGAGCGGTAAAAAGCTGCCTGCATACTTAGTAATTTGCTGATTTTATGCATACATTTAATAGACAGAGTAATTTATGCAGTAAGCAGACTACTGTAAAAAAAAAAAAAGGTAAAAAAAGAAAATAGCTGTTATATGCTACATCTCCTTTCATTGATCTATACATGTTAACACTGAAGAAAAGTTTGACAATAATTGACTCAAAAGGCTTAGGTAGTTTTGAGAAAAATCATGTTGCAATAGGGTACGCTCAGTCAGAGAATGAGCAGACACATTAGGAACTGTAGTTCTATTTGGCTGAATAATCAAATAATGTGTATCTGTGTGCACATGTGTGTGTGTGCTCCTGTGCACATCTGTGTGTGTATGCACACACGTGTGCATGCACGTGTGTGTGTGTGTGTATGTGTGTGTGTGTGTGTGTGTGTGTGTAGATTGGGTGCACAGCAAGTTGCAGAAAACATAATTGCAGGTCACATTTCCAGTAGAAAACTTAGTAAACAACATGGGGTAAAAATCAGTCATGATTATGACACTGTATCATTTGTTTAAGAGTGTAAGTTCATCTAGTGCAATGATTATAACATTGTTTGCAGGAGCCAAAAGCATTAGTGATAGTCTAAGCTTGAGATGTTTCACTATGATGCAGATCTATTGGTAGAAAATGTCAGTGGGTGACATTCAATACCATCAGTCATGAGGTTTTCCCACCACCTTGTTTAATACTGTGGTAACTGCTAGTGCAAAATTCATACCTTGATGTTGTAGCTTCTAGGTGAATGCTATTATATTACAGTCAAAGCTCAGATATTGCAGTGATACAAAACTTGCTGTAAATACACATGGTTCACATAAAGTGAATATGGGGAATTTAATAAAGACTATATGGCCATTTTTACCATGTAGGTATTGTGCCATGATGCTTGCATGAAAGTAAGCAGGTTTGCGATCCAGTAAGCACTACTGGGCATGCATGCACGTGCCAACACAGGAAGTTTCTTGGCATGCAAATCACCTTATAACAGGTGAATCGCATGCAAATGAAGCAAGTAGAGGGATTCAGCAAGCAGATAGGCAGCACTGCAGACCCTGTGCCAGTGTCCATAGTGTACATGGAAAAACTCCATGTACAGGACTGTGAAAAGACAAAAGGGGGCTGTAAAAATGCAAATAGATGGACTGAAATAGCATAGTACACACATATATGTGTGAAACATTCCTCTGTGTATCTCAAAAGTTACATTAAATATATTAATTTATTTTTTTTAATAATCTGGGCATGTTTGAGTGGCATACCACTGTGTGCAAGCATGCCTTATATATAAAAAATGTGGAAAAATGCAAAATTAATATAAAGAGACAGAAATGTATTACAGGACCATGTGTGCAGTATTTACAATGGTGCATTCATGCTGTTGCTAATGTGGCAGTGCTTGGAAGCGTGTAGTATCAAGGGTGTGAGCACAGAACCCTATGCAAATGAGGTGGAGTTACTGAATAGAATAATGGGATAATCATGTCCGCAGATCCCTTCCATGCAGGCAGAGAACCATGTTGATGTCCACAGAAGAGGCAGCTGACATCAGGAGAGGGTGTGTCCACTAATTTCTGAGCTGATTGGAGCACAGCTGCTCCTGTTTGTGTGGTGCACCTCTGTGCTGAGTGTGCAAGTCTGGGGGAGGTGTAAACTGAATTCTAAGCTGCATTTAACTAAAAGATGTGTGTTTCACTGTGTTTGTGTGGTGTGCTGCTTTGCTGAGCATGCAAGTCTGGGTGTGTGTGTGCATTGATTTCTAAGCTTTGCTTAGCTATGGGGCACGTGTTTGCATGGCACACTGCTGTGCAGAGAGTGTCTAAAAGGCCAATGATATATTAATTACTGTTGATCCTTGTTTAACTTAAACTAGGGCCATTAAGTGAAGTTAATTATATACTAGGCAGGTGCAATGCATCATAGGTAGCCAATCACGCAGGCAGCACCTACAGTAGATCACTATAAAGTATGCATATACCCTACAATCTGATTTTCCCCCATACTCTGCAGCATTGCAGTACAGATTTGGGAATTGTAACTGAAAGAATGTTAGGTGCTGCTGCAGGTCTGCTACATCTGTATGTGCTAGATGCTGAAGGCAATGCTGCTGCTGCTGACAATAGGCCTAGGCAGAGAAGGAGAAGAGTGCTCAGGCCCAGGGTAACCTTCCAGGTGCTACATGAGTGGAGATTGTAGAATGCTACAGGGTGGACCTGGGCTTTCTACAAGAACTCAATGAGCTTTACCACCTTGAACACAGACCCAACACCAGGAAACCAATCCCAGTGGAAACAAAAGTATGTATAGCTCTTAGGATAATAGCCACCGGTACCTTCCAAAGACCAACTGGGGACATGATGGGGGTCTCACAGGCATCAGCATCAAGGGTACTCCCATTTCCTGGATGCCATGCTACCACTTACCCCTCACCCATGAGGCAAGGGCCAACAATATGCAGCACTCCTATCATGTAGCACACAACCCTGAGGTACTGGGTGCCATAGATTGCACCCATGTACATATCAAGGCACCACCTGATGAGGAGGGTAGACTCTATGTAAACTGCAAGGGTACCACTCCAGCAACTGCCAGGTCATGTGCAATGTTCAGGGGATTATCATGAATGTGTGTGCTGGCAGCCATTATGACTCCCATAGCTGGCATGCATCACAGCTGTACCAGAAGTCTACTAGGGGAGACATCTCACACAGCCATTTATTGGGGGATGCTGGCTGTGCACTGAAACCGTGGATGATGACACCCATCATAAATGCACATGGACCCACTAAAGAACATCATAATGAGGTACATGCACAAACCAGGAACATCATAGAGTATATGTTTGGGTTGCTGAAGTCAGCGTTCCAGTGCCTCAATATATCTGGTGAAGTCCTGCAGTACTCTCCAGCCACATGTTCAAATATGTTCACAGTTTGTGCCATGCTACACAATATGATCCTGCAGAAGCAGCTACAGCAAGATTAGCAATGGGACGGAACACACAGCCTCCCACCAGTGCCTAGATCACCACAGCCACACTCACAGGAGCACTCGAAGGAGGAGGGCCCTGATGATGTCCCTGTAGGCAGATGTAGGCGTGCCCAGTATGCCCAGGAATTGGATAATTCAATGACAACCTAGGGCCTTAGTGACCAACACCACACTCCTATGCATATACATATATTAAAATAGCTGATGCCAGGCAACCCACACAACCTGTATCTAACCATGTATTGGCTGTGTACTGCTTGCATCACACAGAGTCAGCCCTGAACTACAGTTCTGTCAACTGCTGCATTTGCAAGGTAAGTCTCTAATCTAAACACTAATTGTAAGGATTGCTATAATAAGATATCTTATATATAGACATGCTGCTGTTATGCAAGGAAATATAGTTGGCGATGTGGTCAGATTTAACATCTACATGGGACTACAGATACCCTGTCCAATTAGTATGTGTTCCTCAATATTCACTAGGCCTCATAGTTAGAATATTTACGACAGCAAGCAAGGGAGATGTTAAATAGTGGGCACACATGATATTTGGACTACTGTCTAACTAAGCTGATCAAGTGCTGTTTTCCCCCCATTCCCCTACCCCCAACACAACAGTGTACCCTTATAACTGCATTAACAGAAATTCAGCTATGGTATAACAGTGGACCGGACAATCTCAGGGCTGTAACATAGCTATCTCTCACACATTTTAAGTCTCTTGTCACACAGGATAAGATTGTACATATGTATGCTGTTGATTGTGTGATGAATGACTCCTCTCTGTCTAGCGACCCATTTGATCTCATAAAATCCTCCAAAGCTAGTTACAAAAACAAAATTGCCACTCATTCTAAAGACAACCACAAAGCATTCTATAGCTATGTCAAGAATCTCAATGGCAACACTCAGATCTGCTCTGAGTTACAGCACAATGGCACTAATACAGAACCAACTGATATTGCCAACATCCTGGCAGATAGGTTCAGTGCTAACTTTACCCCCCTCTCACCCGCTAAAAGCCCCATCTCTATACCGGAAAAATGCAAAGCTCCTGTAATCATGGATGCACAGGTAAAAAACACACTCTCCAAAGCAAAGAACAAAGCATCCATGGGACCTGACAACATCCCAGGCTGGGTTCTACATGAACTTCAAAATGAACTGGCACCCTACATAAGAACCATGTTCAATCATAGCATCACCTCAGGCTTTGTGTCCACTGAATGGCGCATGGTGATGATTATCCCACTCCACAAAAGGGGAGCCACCACGGACCCCAGGAACTACTGCCCCATTAGCCTAATGAGCCTGGTCTGCAAGGCCATGGAATGTATCAGCATGAAACATATAAACAAAGACATTGGTAATCTCCAAACTCTGGACCCCACCCAGTATCGGGTTTGTAAAAGGCAGATCATGTCTCCTAAGCCTAGGTCCATATGAAAAAAAACAGTTTCCACCAAATGGATTAAGATGTTTATTCAGCACCAGTACAAACCATCAATATGCAAAGTAAGAAAAGCAGATAAAATCCAACAGTAAGTGCTTTTGGGTTGTAACCCTTCTTCAGACTATTCTTTACCAAACACAAAATGATATTTAAAACACCTTCAACCAATCATTGATCAATATTGTATCTGCCTTTTTTTAAGACAGGTTTTATTGGAATAACCTCATTGAGGCCAGAAAATCTATGTGCTGTTAATTCTGTGATCCATCTGGTTTCCTCACATTCAGTTTTATTCACTGTATGCCCCCCCCCCCCCTCTGTTCCCTTGTTGTATATGTCTAATGACCATAAATTTAAAATAATGACCTGGAGAAACAGAGATGTGTCTAAATAAAGCATTATGCTCATTCTTCAGCCTTATGGCTGATAAGTGATTTAAAATTCTCATCTTAAACATACAACTCATTTTTCCTGTATAATAACAGGTACACAGTTGACATGTCGCTAAATATATCACATTCATAGATCTACAGTTTGCATTTTCTACAAAATTATAACTTTGACCAGTACTAGGGTGAATAAATTCAGTATTTACATTAATATGACAACAGGCTTTGCAGGAGCTACTGGGTTTTGTACCCTTCTTGGTACCAGTGTGTCCATGTACTTCTCCTCCTTCATGGCTCAGCAGATCTTTCAGGTTTTTGTTTCTCCTAAACCCAAAACAAGGTGCTGTCCCTACTACTTCACTCATTTTTTCATCTGAAACTAATATCTTCCAGTTATTTCTTATATCACAGACTCCATGTATATTACTGCTGTAAGTGAACATAAGTCTTGGACCTTTATTTTGCTGTGTCCATTTCTTAATATTTTGGTCCCCTTCCCCATTGGCAATAGTTATTAAAAAACAAACAAAGGAGGAGCTTTTAGATAAAAGTTTTTATCAAGAAAAACTAACAGGATTATTATCAGATTCTACCACTTATGTTCATATTTCTCCAATTATGTTGAGCAGAATTATCTCAGAATTCAGAAATGGGTTAAAACGACTTCAAGCTGAAGGACTGATGAATAAAGAAATGTTCGATTTTTTATGGGTAGAACATCCAGTTATACCGGTATTTAAGGCTCTTCCTAAACTTCATAAAGATGCGTTAAGACCCTCCCATGAGACCTATTGTCTCTGGGAGGGGTTGGGTAACTGAGAACATTTCTATATGACTTAAATGTTTATTAAGACCTTTTATAATGAAATTCAAAGAGGTATTGAAAGATACAGGGCACTTTTTAACAACTCTGAGAGAAGTAATAGAGGTAACAGGTGCTATACAGTACATCATGGTAACATTAGATGTACACAATTTATTTACTGTGATTAATAACAACTATGGCACAGAGGCTTTAGCAGATCTGTTACAAGAGTTGAATATGTTGGAAAGTGATAAGTTAAGGTTAATAAAAGAGTTATTGAGCATGGTTTTGGAATATTATGTCTTTGTATGTGGAGTTAAATATTACAGACAGACACAGGGGGTAGCTATGGGCACTCCATGTGCTAATACCTACGCTAATTTGGTCTTAGTTTTTTGGGAGAGGCAATTTGTGTTAGGACATTTAAATAAATGGAAGGAAAGGTATGTTTATACCAGTGTTTTGTGGATGATATTTTTCTGTTATGGGGGGGGGGGGGGCAGAGTTGGTCAATTTTGTTAACTATTTAGAAAAATTCACTACCGTCCTCAAATTTACTATTAACGTCTCTAGAACTGAGATAGAATTCTTGGATATCAGACTGTTGCAGGATGAAAAGGGCTTTAAGACAACATTATTTAGAAAAGACTGTTGGAAAAACAGTCTGCTAGCATGGGATAGTATGCATCCTCAGTTTACCTTTAACAGTATAGTTAAAGGACAATTAAGCAGGATATCCAGGCTTTGCTCAGAGGATGAATATTTTGAAAAGAAAACACTACAATTACAAAATAATTTAGTAGAAAGGGGTTATGATAGACAGAAGGTGAGGCAAATGTCTGCAAGGCCAAAAATACTGAGGCAAGACAGAACTAGGCCTTGGTTAAACTCCAATGGGGAAGGGGACCAAAATATTAAGAAATGGACACAGAAAAATAAAGGCCCAAGACTCATGTTCACTTACAGCAGTAATATACATGGAGTCTGTGATATGATAAGAAATAACTGGAAAATATTAGTTTCAGATGAAAAAATGAGTGAAGTAGTAGGGACAGCACCTTGTTTTGGGTTTAGGAGAAATAAAAACCTGAAAGATCTGCTGAGCCATGAAGGAGGAGAAGTACATGGACACACTGGTACCAAGAAGGGTACAAAACCCTGTAGCTCCTGCAAAGCCTGTTGTCATATTAATGTAAATACTGAATTTATTCACCCTAGTACTGGTCAAAGTTATAATTTTGTAGAAAATGCAAACTGTAGATCTATGAATGTGATTTATTTAGTGACATGTCAACTGTGTACCTGTTATTATACAGGAAAAATGAATT
Organism: Protopterus annectens; assembly: GCF_019279795.1. NCBI lineage: Eukaryota > Metazoa > Chordata > Ceratodontiformes > Protopteridae > Protopterus > Protopterus annectens. The sequence goes on from NC_056728.1 coordinate 1,448,588,563, forward strand.
GTATGTTTAAGACAAGAATTTTAAATCACTTATCAGCCATAAGGCTGAAGAATTAGCATAATGCTTTATTTAGACACATCTCTGTTTCTCCAGGTCATTATTTTAAATTTATGGTCATTAGACATATACAACAAGGGAACGGGGGGGGGGGTACAGTGAATAAAACAGATGGATCACAGAATTAACAGCACATAGGTTTCCTGGCCTCAATGAGGTTATTCCAATAAAGCCCTCCTTAAAGAAAAGGTGGATACAATACTGATCAATGATTGGTTGAAAGATTTTTTAAATATCCTTTTGTGTTTAGTAAAGACTAGTCTGAAGAAGGGTTACAAGCCGAAAGCGCTTACTGTTGGATTTTATCTGCTTCTGTAACTTTGCATATCGATGGTTCATACGGCTGCTGAATAAACATGTTAATCCATTTGGTGGAAACTGCTTTTTTCATATGGACTTGTGTTTTTTGGGGGGCAGTTACATTAGGTGAGGTCTCCAAATTTTTTTATTTAATTTATATCTCCTAAACCTGATAGACTTCTTTGAAGCAGTCACAAAAGCCTTAGACATGGGTAAGGTGGTTCACACAGCCTATCTAGATCTCGTCAAGTCTTTCAACACCATCCCCCACTCTGGAATTATAGATAAACTCACCAAACTAGGTATAAATCCCTATGTCACAAGATGGGTTGCCAACTGACTCACTGAGAGAACCCACACTATGAAAGTAGCAGACTCCAAATCTGACTTCAGACTAGTGACAGTAGAGTACCACAGGGTTCAGTCCTGGGTCCTCTCCTGTTTGGTATCTACTTCTCTGAAGTACACGCTAACACAGAAGGTCTTTGGCTAATGAAGTTCGCAGATGACTGCAAACTAGAAGGCATAATTGAAACTCCTAATGATGTGAACATCCTACGAAAGGGCCTCACTGAGACAGATGCCTGGTGTCAAAGCCATGGCCTCAAACTCAATTCCAAAAAGTGCATTATCATCCCCTTTGGTAAACTCTGTGCCCATGAACTACCACATAGGCGGTAATCTACTTAGCACCAAAAGTATGATAAGAGACCTTGGGACACAGGTGGATAGTAGTCTCTCCTTTGATGCCACAATAGTCAGGAAATCCTTCTATGTGGCACACCTCATCAGAAAAGGTTACTCATTCAGGAAAAAAGAGGCTATTGTTACCCTCAACTTATCACTCATTAGACCCATTATAGAGTACAACACCCCTTTTGGTATGTACCTCACAAGACAACAACTGGAAATGCCACAGAAATACCTCACAAAGAGGATTACTGGCCTCAAACAGATGCCCTACACAGATCGCCTCAAAAAACTCCAGCTTTACTCCATTGCATATCGCCTACTCAGTGGCGATCTCTGCCTAACATACAAAGCTATGTCAAACTCAAAGCTGTTGGACATGCTCTACTTAAAGAAATCCCAATCCCTCTGAGCTACACACTCTAGGGACCTAAACCTAGTCCCCACAATAAACAGAACATGCTAGAGGGATAGATTCCTGTCCCAGAGACTTCCCATACTCTAGAACAAACTACCTATCTATATCAAACAAAGCTCCTCATTAGCACTCTTCAAGAAAAATCTTGATGATTGGATGTGAAATAGGAAATTCACCCCGGGGATCACTTCTGTGGCTCTGCTCGACAGGGGCACAGGAAAATATTTTTCTTGGGTTGCGAAAGCCAGGGTACCTATTTGGCTAGGCTTATTTAGGCCTTAGGGCCAATAGCCTAGTACCTGCCTATGAACCTATAATGTATGTACAGCCAACTGGCACTGTGTGTGTGCCTTGGCATGTCAAGTGTGCAGTGAGTGGTAGAGGTGCTAACCTGAATGTGGCTATGTTTGTGGGTGAGGCTGTTACAGCAGTCTACATCATGTTATGAAGCCATAGGACATGTAAACCTAACTAATATCATGGCCATTCAGCACTCACAATCGGAGACATATGTACACCCCTCGGTACAGGATCAGCACAGTCTAAGAGGGACACAGGCAGACATTGTGTGTTGAGATGATGGTCACACAGCCAATCAAACAGATGGCATGTGCCGAGGTGCACTGAGGTGCTTTGTGTACTATTAGCAGTGGCGGCTGGTGACTTCAAATCAAAGGGGGGCTGCAGGAGACAGCTGAATGGGTGGGGTCAATGGAAATGGGTGTGGCCAACCAGAAAGGGGAGGAGCTATGCTCAAAACCACAAAAACTAAATATACTGCCCTGGGTGCCAAACTGTCATTATGAGAGTCCAGTCAAGACAAAATGAAGTGTAGAAGAATAAAAATATTTCAATGCATTGGCTGCATGACAGCTTAATATCTAGATGGAAACAAAAAAGGTTGTGAGGCATGAAAAAATAAAATTACTTTTTTTTAAATACATTAATGGGATGCCAGTCAAAATCAAGTATAAGAAAAACAAGCAGCACTCAACTCAAACCACTTCTTGCACTGCAGTTCTAATTATAATTTATATTCAGCTTTATTAAAGTACCAAGTAACATGCTGAAAGTAGAAATTTCTGATGCCCCCACTTGTAAAAATGTTCCTTATCCAAAAAAAGACCTGCTGCCTGACATCTACTTGTTTCATGGGGAAAACATGATCAAAGTAAAAAATGAAAAGCAAACAAGAAATAAGCTCAAGATACATTGCTTAAAAGAATTGTAGAGGTTATGGACCACACGACTGGCATTCTGTTTACGGGTAAAGCCTGCAGAGATGACTGGAAGTCTCCAAGTGTAATGAGACTCTTAAAATAATGTAATCCTGTCCTTTATTACAAATACTGGCATATGCATTTCAATACCCAAGGCTTATACATTATTTAGTTAAGTATTCTCTACATGGCAGCAGAAATGCTTTCAATGTTGGAAATTCTTTAACAGTATGCTTATTAAAGCTTACTTGCATCTTGCAATCTCAGCCAAGCTTACCTGATGGTCATTAAAGTATTGCTACTTAAACACAGAGCAACAGGCACTTTGAGTAATAAGCATAAATCAACAGTACAAAAATATGACAGAAACCAGACCATTTTGTAAAAATCAAGGACAGATGAAAAGCCACACTAGTACTTGTGTCTACCTTGGATGGGGGGGGGGTACTCTGCACATTTACACTGCATAACTACTCCTTGCCTTGCTTCGACACATTCAGAGTCACTCCATGGGGGAATAGGGTGCAACAAGTATGTCACAGTTTGCAATGTCTCTGGCTGACTTGTGATGGCCCTGACACATTTGTCATACCTCTCAACCTCAGAGCAAGAAATCTGGACAAAGCCATACAAAGAAATGGGACAAAGGCCCAAAAATAAGGACATTTTTAAATATTGCTCTTATAAACTTAGAAAGCTAATAGAGGTCTTGCATTAGTATGGATTTTCTGAATGGTATGAAATCTGAAACTCAAATGTCTATCATTATTTTCTAACTTCAGTCTTTAATGATTTGTCACTAATTTGCCAAAAAAACACAATTTTATGAAAAATGGACCAAAAATGTGATGAAAAAATATAAAATAGCAACACAATACAGCTGGGAACCTGTCAAAGAAGGGACACTTTAATATTAGTACTGCTAACTTGAGCAGCTGACAAAATAAAATAACCTACATGCATTTCTGAAATAAAAGTAATCTAACGGATTATTACAGTTATTTCTTAATTATAAACCTTCCATGTTTTCTTCCAAAATTGCTATTTTGCAGAGGGATCATTAGGGGAAGAGCAACATTTTGAGCCAAAATTGGGGTCAGTTGAGAGGTTTGGCTGTGTCTAATTCTATAAAGCAATTTATTTGCATGTACCTCTCAACCTGTTAATGCAATAAATATGGACAAGGCCAAATATATTGGGGGAACATATAAACATTACTAAAAATTGCTCTTGTATAAACTGAGACAGTTGATAGAACAGGTCTTACTTTAGCATGCATTTTTCTGAAGGTTATGAACTCTGAAACTCAGTGTGTCATTATTTAGTGACTTAATTCCTAAATGATTTGCCAGAAAACCACAAATTTTATGAGGAACAAACCAAAAATAAGAAGCAAAAAATCTATTCATTCTTTGAAAATCTGGACAGTTGGGAGGTATGGTTCAGCTGGGGCTGTCTAAGTTTGCCACCCTTCCCCCTCACAAAACCATGGTCGAATGGAGCCTCCCCCCTGCAGCAATTCCAATGATCCATTACTTGGCTATTTCACTCCATTTACCATAAACACTAATGTGTATACTAATTTACTTCTATGATGATTTGAACTTCATTTGAAAGTTTTATTTTGCATTTTTCAGCACAAACACTAAGACATATACTAAACAAACTTGGCATTAAAACTTCTCTGCCACTGAAACTCACATTCATTGAAACAACATTGAAACCCGCATTCAAAGAAAATACATTTTACCCGTGGCAGATAAAGATTAATTCTGGGTTGTTTTCAAATCATAGGCCCCTTGCATATGAAACATACTTATGCTCTTTGATACACCTTCTTATTGCTTTGAACATTTTTCCAGTAAACAATGAAACAAAACGCACGCACCAATGACAAAACTGCCCAATTCAGAACATTTCCATCATAAAAGTCTACTCAAACTTCTACAGTCCACTATTATAAGTAAATATGCACAATTTTACAGTCCACCATTATCAGTAAATATGCACAATCTCTGAAGTAGTAAAAAAGTCATCTAAATAATTTCACGTTAAATAAATCTGTAATGAAGAGGTTGCTGCTAGCAATCACCTTTATATTTCATGGTTTCATCAAAAAATAAAGTGTCTGATACCCCTGAGGAATAAATTGCCTAAATTACATGAAAAATAAGCTAGTAATATTGCAATAGGAAATGGATGGCAAACTGATAACAGGCTCATAGTTAGTATCTTAACTTTCAGTACGGCAGCATTCACCCCTTATGGGAGTAGAACCAACAACCTCCTGCATCAAAAGCAAGTACACAACCTGTTGTGCTATTATCAAGGCGAGTTGACTTAGCATAATCAGCACTAAACTTATCTTCCCCTGCAGCTCTCAGCTCCTTGTAAAATCTATTCAATACTCAACTGCATCTCAACTTCGCAGCACAAGAAATCTGGAAAAAGTCAAATTTATTGGGGTGGGTCAAAAAGGCAAAAACCAGGGACACATTAAACATTGCTTGTATAATCTTGGAAAGCTGCTAGAATAAAATGCTGTGTTACCACCATACATTTTACTGCCAAGGTCCCTGTGCAAAACAGTCAGAGCAACATACCACTACGCCAAATCAACTGCTTTATGAAAGAGAGGAAGACTGAAACTTAAATGGCTATCATTTAATGAATTCAGTTCTCACCATAGCTGTCAACCTCTTAGCACAAAACATCTGGACAAACCCAGTAATGAGGGAATACAGCCCTCAAACATATTCAGTGAATTCAGTTCTTGCCATAGCTGTCAACCTTAGCACAAAAAAACCTGGACAAAGCCAATAACAGGGTAATACATTCCCAAAAATAAGGACACATTTCAAATAGTCATCTTATAAACTTAGAAAATTGCTATAATAAAAGGTTGTGTTACTATATATTTATTGCTAGAATAAAAAGTTGTTTACTATGTATTTTCTGAAGAATATGAAGTCTGAAATTCAAATGCCTGTCAATTTTACTTCTGACAGAACAAAAACAATTTTCAGCAGAGGCCCAGGGAGAAATACTGTAGATACATGTCTTTGTAAAATGGCAGGACACCAGAGTAAATCCACACAAACACAGGGATAAGATGCAGACTCCACTCAGAAGGCACCCCAGCCAAGAATCAAACCAGAAAACCTATAGCTGTGAGGTAACAATACTGCCACTGCACCATCAAATATGTAAGGAATTAAGCATTCAGAAACCTGAAGTCTGAAATTCAAATGCCTGTCAATTTTATTTAACATTTGTTAATCAGGACAGTCTGACTTGGAACAATAAAACAATTTTCAGCAGAGGCCCAGGAAGAAATAATGCAGCCATGTCTTTGTAACATGGGAGGACACAAAAGCAAACCCACACAAACACAGGGAAAAGATACAGACCCCAAAAAGAAGGCACCCCAGCCAAGAATCAAACCTGAAAACCTGCAGCTGTGAGGCAACAATGCTACCACTCCACCATTAAATATCAAGCATTGCAACATTTACAAACCACAGATATTATGAGGAACAGATCAGATCAAATATGAGGCAAAAATCTGCATTTTTTTTACAAAATGTGGTGGGTAGGGAATTCAGGTCTTTAATACCTGCATACAAGGTACAGGGTTCAAGCCTGAGGTATTCCCTACCACACCACCATGAGTCTAACCACCAGTATATTGCATCTGGGGCATTCACACACACACACACACACACACACACACACACACACACACACACACACACACACACACACAGGCACATCTCTGTCTACACACTTACCTGTAGTAGATCTTGTAGCAAACCACCATAAAGCCAAATCCCTGTCACAAACCACCATAAATCCAAATCCCACACATACATCCGAGTAAGCTACGAAAACCCACGCAAATCCACACCAGACCCTGCCCATCGCGAGATCTTCCCCCGACGAGACAGCAGCAAACTGCAATCCACACCCGACCACGCCCGTCACGAGATCTTCCCCCGATGAGACTGCAGCAAACTCCAGACTGCTGACGCTGCAGTCCGACCCCGACGCATTTTCCCAGCGAGTTCCAGGACAGTCTATGCAGTTTAAAACTGCATAGACTTCTGGGAGCTCTGTTCTTCATGTTTCCCAGTCAGGACTGCTGCTGAGAAAATCTGCGCATGCTCCAGACTGTCTCAGCAGCAGTCCGGACTAGTGCGCATGCGCAAAAGTCCGCGATTTTTTAAAATTTTTTTATCTTTTCATTTTCTTTTTATTTCTTTACTTTTTCCTTTTTCTTTATTTTACAGTTGAGGGGGCTGCAGTCCGGCAGTCCAATAGCACGGGCCGCCCCTGACTATTAGGCAGAGTCTGCTTCAAGGGTGTATTTATGTCTGCTAGGCAAATGTCTCCTACAAGCATGTAGTACTTATGTTGCATAGTAGGTTAATGTCTGTAGAGTGAGTTATCCATCTACTATGCTCCCTAACAGATAGGCAGCATCTCACCCTGTATGCAAGGCACAGATTACCTCTGAACAGACTATATGCCACAGGTGGCAATGACACACATTGCAGACAAACATCAGTGAGCACATACTGAAGATGTGTAGTGGCTTTCTGAGGAACCATACTGTTGTGTACAAGTGCCAGTACAGCTTGGTAAGGTATGTCAACAAATGGCTGTTAGAGTCAGATATTGGCATGCTGAGGGAAGAGTATGTGGAGGCTATGAGTATATCACCTACTGGTGACTGTGGCCTCAGCTATGCCATATGACTTCTGCCATACCACTGTAGAGACATAGTGATCTAAGGCACATTAGGTGTACACCTGTTTGGCCAGGTCTGTGTGTCCACTTTTCAATCCTGGGTATGTACATAACATGCTTGCATTGATGTGCCATTGACTTGGGACATAGGTCTACCTGATGGTAAGAATATTACATATATATTCACTCTGTGATTATGGCCATTAGTATGTCACCAGGCATATGTTTTCAATACCCTCCTGCAGGATACTGACATAACACATATACTCTATGAGTGTTCACAATTGGTAGGCAGCAGTCAACAGGGTTAGCCACGGTCATTCAGTACTCATGTGTACTGTGGTGATATGCAGTTCAAGCAGTAGAGGACCCAGGACTGTGCCCTGTTGAGCACTGCTGCTTACAGTTCAGCTGTTGGGGTCAGATACCCCCATTATACTCATGTCTGCCATCGATGGGCCACATAGTGAGCCCTACAATGACAGTATTGTGGATGTCTACATTGGTGTTTTGCATATGTTGCCTGAACAGGTGGTATAGTCAGAAGGCTTGGCTCAGTCTGTGGGTTGTACGGCCTGATGTACCCTCACCCATGTCCCTGCTGACTGCCTTGGAAATGTCCACCAGGTGTTACAGTCATGCAACCCCTGTCACACATCCAAGGTGTGTACACTCAACTTTCTGTACACCACTGACATGTGTGCTGAGCATCTCTGTGATGACTTCCTCTACTGGCATACAGTTATGGATAGTTGCACAAAGAGTTGTCTAGTTATATTGGTCAGTGGATGCATCACCTCTGTGCAAGGGTACAACAGGTGCAGTAGTCCAGTCAGCTGGTGTGCAGATAGTGATGTCTGTATGAATGCAAGTGGTACCCAATGCTGTTACTAACCTTGTCAGATTACAGATGGGTGTCAGTCTGGAATATTCACATGTGCAATAGATGCTGTGTGCCTTCCATTGTGAGGCATGTTAGGAACTGCTCTGTTAATATGGTGGGTATGGGACAGGTTGTAGGACTGTCATGCATCACATGTGGTGGAAACTAGGGAGTGTACATGATGCAAACATTGTGGAAGTACAGGCTAGCTATGGGTACAGACCCATCATTTGAGGCATCATGACGTCTGCAGTTAGCAACTATCTGTGCCTGTCCTTTGGGGTTACACATCTCACTATACTCTGTGTACCTTCCTGTTTTGTGTGAGTGGTGACAGGTGTCACTTATCATGTCTACACAACATCACAGCAACATGACAATCATAACTGATATTGGCCAACTGTGCAAACCAGACACAGGATATTTGTAGATGGGTAGACTCCATCACCAAAGCTAGTAGATGTGTTAATTCTGAAAAACAACAAAAAAAGTCTAATAGCCAAATGGACCAAAAGTATTGACTAAGTCCAGTAAAAGAAAAATGCAAAGGTCCAAATCATCAATTTTATTACACAAAGCTTTCAAGTGAACAGACACTTCCTTAGTGAGAATTAACACTGAAGAAGAGTCTGTTGACTTCAAAGCTTTCTGTAATAAAATTGACAGTTTGGACCGTTGTTTTTTCTTTTAGTAAGTTACAAAAACACAGGTGACACATATCAAGGGTAGCGGACCTTATCACAAGTTATGAATGCGTGGGTACACTGACTGCAGCCAATGTCCTTGTTCAACTGCCATACGCATATGAACCTAAGGAGACATGCACATATACTGCTGTACTTTGCTGATATCATATTTCTGCTGTACTGCCATCCATCCTGTGCCACCTTACTGCCACCCTGTGTCCATAGGTTATCCCCTCAAATTCCTGGGAAAGAAACATACACACAGGTGTGTGACATAACTGTCATTGTTTAACAATGCCACCTGTACAATATCATGCAACATAAGGCATACAAAAGTATGTTGTGTACTCATGACACATGCCAGCATACAGTATATGTTGTTGACTACTACAAGAGGCATGACAACACAAGTCTGCAGTACACAAGTAAATTCAAGTAATATAGTCACTCTGTGCATCAGACTACAGGATCATAACTGTGCATGGCTGCTTGGACTGTCAGCAGATGATGTTGCTGACTTATGTCCATGGGTCTGATGCCCTACTCCAACCAGTCCAAGACAGACACTGTCTCAGCCCACTGTCTGCCCACTGCATCAGTGAACTGATCCAGGCTGCTCCCAATGCGATGGAGGATGTCACAGATGTCAGACTATACTGCATCCATAACCCTAAGCATACAGCTGCTGTTTGATTCAGAACATGCCTGTGCATCCATGATGGCCTAAAACATGCGTCGAGTGACCAAAGATGTGACACCTGCAACAGATGGTAGATGGACAGCACCTGTGTGGGACCTTGCCAGCTCTCTGGCTATGGCCAGTGTCTACACTCACTGAAGCCATAGTTGCCACACTGCCCTGTTCAATGTCACCACCCTCTGACTGTCCAATATCTGTGGCCTCTGAGGACTGGGTATGTGTAACCATACTGACTGTTTGCAGTGAGAATGGGGTCAGAAGAGGTATGTCAACCTCTGGGACAGATTCATGCTCCAACAACCCCACCTGTGCCTCACTGTGGCCACCATCATCATCAGAGTCCGAAAAGATACTGACATCAGGTTGTGTGGGGGAGAGTTCCCAAGCCCCTCGGTCATCTGTGGGAGCCAAGACAAAAGCAGTATATTAATACCTGCACAATTATGTATGGAAACTCCATAAAGACTCTTAATAATGGGAATCCACAACTGCATTACCAATCTCACATCTTCTCATCTCCATTGTCATGCACAACAGACTTCCTCACAACAAAATACACATTTCACTCAAACCCTTTATAACAAGCACATCAAGTAAATCATGTGAAACTTGGCCAGTATAATTTTCCTTTTAGTTATTCAGTATGACACTATACTTGATAAAAGAACACTTAACACCCAGTACACCTATCTTAACAAATATATAGACATACACATTTCAGTGTCTAAGGTATGTTCCATCAACCTTTCTGTTTTTAGAAGGCATGTTGGATTAATTACCTCAGGTAACCCAGGATGCATATCTGCTCTTAACTATAGCTGCACAAGTGTTTCTGTTTGTTCATTTACAGTGCTGTGATTAACCACTCTAGAAACCTTTCGTACATGTTCCAGACTGGAATACACCAACATTCTACTCTGGTTACACTCAACATTAATTGTACGTAGGCCATTATTCTAGCTCTTAACTTAAATATCATAAGATATGTTCCATAACAATATAGTATCAAACTTACCAGGAGCAGGACCACAGCCTGGGACAACACCTGATGGACCTGTAAAAAGATGAGGGTGAGATAATCACAGTACCACCACATATTGCAGCACAACACGGTAATGCCTGCATATATCTCACATTTACAGTAGCTACTGTGTTATTTGATGTATTGGTGACATTTTGAGCATGAGTGTGCAACAGAGCTTAAACTCCATCCACCCGAAAGCACTTAGACCTGACACCCACATAAAGGTATGTACAGCCTGATAGAATGACTTCTACAGTATTACAATGGTGATTGTAGTAAGCTTACCTGGATGCTTCTCTGCTGTAGACACTGTGGCACCTACCTCCATAATTTATGGCATGGTGGAGGTCTGGGAGCTGTCATGTGTCCATAAGTTGAACAGGCATTCCTCAGTGGCCATGACTGGTTGTTCCACTGCATGCCCTCCACCAGTGACAGCATGATCCCTGGCTACATCAGCTGCCCTTTGTTGTGCAGCATCCACCATGTTGGTAGCACAATGTCAAACCTGCTCATATGTCCTGTCCTGGTAGCCACAGGCATTCACCCCCCCCCCAGACAAGGTCTGCCCACAATGCAGCCTGCTGTCCTCTGTTATGCCTCCTACTGGATAAGAGTATGTGGTGATGCCGCCTTAGTCTTTCAAGTATCAGTTCATTCAAAGCATCTGAAAAGGGGGCATGTCTTCTACAATACATTAGTCATGAAAGATAACAAAAGGGAAACACATTGCAGGATCATATACATGGATGTCCACTATGTACAGATACAGCAAGTACAAAATGGCCAGCACTAACCACTGCTTGCTCACACATGTCATAACCCACAGTGTGACAACATACTATGTGTGTGGATACAACCGAGATAGTACCATTGCCAAGGTATTTCCCTGTGTGCCATGACAGCTTCTGCTGTATGATCATACACCCAACACTCCAGTCCACTGTGGAGTGTCCCCTAAGGCCAACCACACAATAATATGTTATAGAAGCAGAGCCAGACAAATAGCAGTGTGCTATAACAACCACTATACAGGGACAGTCCGACAACACTGGTGTGCCACGCTGACAAAAGTCAATGCCACCCTGATGAATTGTACATCCCCTGTAGGTGTAAGTCAGCAAGGTATCACTGACTTGTCATTAGCACAGGTCTAAGATTGGCTTACTGCTGTAATCCCTATTTGCCATACCTCTATCCTCCCATCTGAATCCTGTTATACATAAAAAAGTTACATACCAGCTAGAGTGCAGTACTCTTCTGCTGAACTGTGTATCTGGTAAGGTTTCACAAATTTGACACACTTCACAACATTAATATAGTGGTGGAGACAATTATAGAAAGTCTCAGATTCATCTGCAGCCATGGTTAGGCCTTACACCTCTCCCTACACTGATTCAATATCTGTGTTCCTCAGCTCTCCCTCGGCAGTGCACCATCATTAATATACATGGTGTGCTGCCGAAGGGGAACCGTGGCTGTGTACATGGATACAATCTATGTAGGCTCTACACTATGCCTACACAGATTTTATTAAATCCTAGGGAATTTGTGTCAAATATCAGCAATCGATGGACAGAATAGTAAGTAATGACTCAGAAAAAATAAGATTTTCAAAAGTAATTTAAAAAAAAGAGAAACAAGTGCTTCAAGTAAAAAAAGGGTATTCATAATGCAGATATTAAGCTCTGTGAAAGGACAGGCATACCACCTCAGATATTTATGATGCATTTTTAATTTGGTTTCAATGTGTGTCTCATACAAGACAAATAAACTAATTTATTTAAGAAATTCTATAGCTCCAAAGTATATACTGCACAGTCCGAATTCTAAACAGGTGCCCTCAGAATCAGTGCATAGTGACAAAACAGTGGGGAGATCCATAATTAATGAAGTATTAAATTATTTTTGCTTTAGCTAGCATTTTAGAAATTTGCAGTAAAACTAAACAATGCAGGTTAAACTACACAACATTTTACTTTTGATAATAAAATCTTAGCATAGATTCAGTTGCATTTTCACATAAACTTACAAATACTCATTCCCTTCTTTTTATTTTATTTATTTAATTATTTTCCACATTGCTTTGTTTTAGCAAGTTTGTATTTAATATACAGGAAAGTAGCTTCATGATTTTCTGTTGCCAATGTGTCATTTGAGTTTTGTCAAGGAGAAGATAGCTAAAAGTTAAAAACTGACACTGTCAGACTTCCTGGTCTTAATGATTGTATTAGTATTAACAGTGTGTTGAAATTAAGACAAGCTAAACTATGACTGTATTGTTAAGTTATGAAATTATTACAGTATTCAATACTTCTCACTATTTTATTCACATTTTTAGTGGGGGGCTATTTATTATGTATTATTTATTACGTATGAATTTAGTATTTCAGATCCACATAGGAACATTAAAATTAAAATTATGGTAGTGTCGAATTAATTATTTTTAAAGTTGTTTTCATTTTTAAAGTTGTATGAAATTTGAACATTAATATATTTAAACATGGCATTTAAGGGGACGGATGGTTTCAAGAAATGATTGTTCAATTTACTATGTGATTATTTAATGCACCTGAAAGAATAGATTTTCAGTTCGGATGAAGCTTTATATTTTACGAGGTGAAAGCATGCTTAACATTGACTGTGTGTGGCTTGTGTTAGAGCCTTTTACTGCATTTGAATTCGAGTATTAAAGTTATTTATTTACTACACTACGTGGATCTGCTTGGGTTACAACCTTAATAAATAGCTTAGTATATAGAACAGATGATAGAATTTTTTTTACGTTTTTGTTCAATATAATTTACATTTCTCATCTTTTACTAGCAATTTTGTTTTTGTACGTAAATGATACATCCATCTTACCCATCCTTTTCTGCTCTCTAATAATCTATCTTCAAAGAATATTTGAATATTATGTCCAAATCTTATATTTCTAGCATGTCTGCCAGCTTCCATCCATTTTTTATTTTGCCTTCTCAGTAACAAAATCTACAAAACCTGTCTAGTCAAATATGGTCCACTGAAAATCACTTTCAGTAAACCTATAGAACAGTGTTTTCTGCAAGTAGGCAAACCATGGTAACATGGGGAAAAGCAAAGTTCCATTTGGTTAAAGTGCTTTTCAGTGAACTGTATTTACATAAGTGGGTGGCTGAGATTTTGCTGTTGATCTCTGATCACAATCTCTTTTATAAATAATTTGTCCTTACAAGGTACATTAGATTGTAAACTAAACAAGGCAGACCAGCTTGCCCTCCCTTCAGTAACAATTCCTAGTACATCAACAGTTATTTCCAGGAAATCTGAAAGCTGTAATCTTTCCAGTATGCCCTGTGTATGTTGTGAGATTGCCCAGTGGGCAAATCTTATTGGGCCTTGCATGATATACATCCCAGAATAAGTACCTTGGGAGGATATATACTAATAAACAACCCACCTCAAGTAGCTTGTCTTAGTCTGGAAGAGCAATGGATCCACTCCAAGGTTCTTCCATACTGGTAAGTTTCTCAAAGTGCTACAATCCTGTAAAACTTCCTAATTTCATGGTAAGTTCCTCAAGGTGCTACAATCCTGTAAAACTTCCTCAGTTCCTCTGCATGCATGGATTTCTTCATTCTTTCTGTTTACAACAAATATTATAACCACAGATGAGGATGAGGTCATTGAATGCTCTTCCTCAGCACATCCAAAACAACTCCAACATATCCTCATTTAAAAAAGCTTTAGACTTTATTTCAATAGCAAATGGCTCTGCCTGTGTAATGCTCTTGACTAGTTTTTCCTCTCTCCCCTATTATTTCCCATCCTTCTTTCTCACATACCACTTTTCTGCACACTTATAAAACTAGTGCTTACAAATCCTTTTTTTTAAGATGGACATATCTATTTCTCTGCTAGAGCTTGTACTCTTATATATTGTTATTAATATGTGTCTTAATGACTACTGCTCCCATATGCAACTATGTCCGACATCTTTTAATTACTGCCAATACTTGTGTTTTTATTATTACTTGTCCAATCTTATGTAACTTTAAATTTGCTGTAAATATTAACTAATTGTACTGTCATGGAAAGTTTCTCCCCGGATCTCTGCTGAAAATGGGCTTCTTGCCCAGTCGGACACTACCCAGTTAATAAATGTAAATAAAATAAAATAAAATAATAAATAAATAATTGTCTGACCTTTATACTGAAAGCTTCATCCTTTATCTCAGGTCTTACTCTACCACCATAATCTACTACACTATCTCTTGTTCTGCTGCCACTGTAGCCAGCCACTGGCCACACACCCATTCCCCTCTACTCTTACTTAGGAACAAGATCGCAGTGTACTCAAATTTTTAACCGCCACAACTTTTTTTTTTACTTTGTTTTGTTTTTTAGGGCTTTATAATGAACATTTGAGCATGTTAGTTTATTACTGCACACAGAGCAAAATTAGTCTGATTAACAGAGCTTTACCTTTTTGTCTTGCTAGGCATTTGAAACAGTTTATTAGTAACGTCAGCATTTTATGGTAGCTTTACTATACAACAGCTTGTAATCATTTGAACACTGTCAGACCATTAACGTACTTTTAATTGTGTCACTAAACCAATACTTTGCTGCAAACTAGTACAAAACATTACTTTTGCATTATATAAATAACAATTATGTATGCATCTCATTGCATGATCTTCATCCCAAAATATCAATAACTTTCACTGTTTGAATGCACAGGTATCATGTAGTGTAAGCAAGGAAGACAAGAAAGGAGGAATATCTTAAAAATGTTAGACTCCCAGAAAAAATGAAGGGAGACAGTATGGTGAATGTTTTAACTAACTGGTGGCCAAAAATATTAAACATATAAAAGGATATCATGTGGTATATAAAAAGACAAAGCTATAGCAAGGAGAGAATTTATATGTTCAAACATTCATAGTTGGTATTAGGCAATCAGTTTGCAGACCATTACAAGCCTAACCAAACACACATATTCTTCTAACATCAAAGAAGACAATGAAAGATAGACCAGGAAAGAATTTTAAGTGCCCATCCTACTATCTAGATTTGCCTTTAAGGTAGCAATGGTGCTTCTCTGCTTGACAGGCAAAATAAGTTTACTGCAGAGGTGGGGGGTAGTACATTGGGATATGAATTTATCACACCATTGTGACTTATTTATCTGTTGATGAAGGTGGACAGTGGTCTCACCTTTGATAACCACATTGCCACAACAGTCAGGAAATCCTTCTATGTGGCACATCTCATCACTAAGGGCTTTTCATCCAGAAAAAAGGAGGTCATTGTCCCACTGTACGCATCCCTCATTAGACCCATTATAGAATACAACATCCTGCTTAGTATGTACCTCTCAAGACATCTGCAACAACTGGAAAGGCCACAGAAATACCTCACTAAAAGAATCACAGGCCTAAAGCAGATGCCCTATGCTGACTGTCTAAAAAAACTTCAGCCATACTCTGTCACATATTGTCTACTCAGTGGTGATCTCTGCTTAACATACAAGGCCGTATCAAACCCAGAGCTTTTGGACATGCTACACTTAAACGAATCCCAATCCCTCAGATCCACATGCTCCAGGGATCTAAACCTGGTTACCACAATGAACAAAACATGTTGGAGGGATTGGTTCCTGACCCAGAGACTCCCCAGACTCTGGAATAAACTTCCCATACATGTCAAGCAGAGCGCCTCTTTGGCCCTCTTCAGAAGGAACCTTGATGATTGGATGGGAGATAGGAAATTCACCTAGGGGATCATGTTAGTCGCCCTGCTAGACAGGGGTCCAGGGAAGTAAATATTGTGGGAAGAAATAGCTAGGGAATTGTTATGGCTAGGCCTGTATAGGCCCTAGGGCCATTAGCCTAGTACCAACCTATGAACCTATGAACCTGTAACTGAATATTTGATGCAATATTAGTTCTATGAAGGAAATGAGGTCAAAAAGAGTCAGATCTTTCATGGCCTGAATGGATAGATGCAAATCCCCCCTGGAAGAGTCTATAAGAAACTTGGTTCTGCAAGAAGGATGCCAGCCTGTCCTGATAGCTAAAATTTTGAAGCCACTAATCTTTTTTATTTAGGAATCTCTGAGAACTTTCAAGTTGAGTAATATGTTTAGGCAAATACATGCCAAAAGAGGCATTATGTTGAATAATGGACCTGATGAGATAGGAGTTGGAGCCTTTACAAGCCTAGCCCATAGGATTACCATGGCATAATGCCACCCAACCTTAGTTTCCAGTGCCTCTATTGAGTAGAACCACTGGCATGATTCCCGGGGTGAATTTTCTATTTCCCATCCACTCATCAACATTTCTCTTGAAGAGGGCCAGTGAGGTGTTCTGTTTGACATGTATTGGAAGTCTGTTCCATAGCATGGGCAGTCTCAGGGTTATGAACCTGTCCCTCTAGCACGTTCTGCTGATTGTGTTAATGAGGTTGAGGCATCTGGATTGTGTGGTGTGGAGGGATTGGTATTTCTTTAGATGTGACATTTGTAACAAAGCTGGGTCAGACATGGCTTTGTAAGTCAAGCATAGATCGCCTCTAAGTAGGCAATGTGAGACAGAGAATAGTTGGAGTTTTTTGAGTCTGTCATATAGGACAAGTGTTTAAGGCTTAGGATCTCCTTTTTGAGGTACTTTTGTGGCCTCTCCAGTTGTTGCAGGTGTCTAGTGAAGTACATGCCAAATGTGGCATTGTACTCGATGATTGGTCTAATGAGGAAAGAGTAGAGGGAGACAATGACCTCTTTCTTTGTGGATGCAAAACCCTTAGCAATGAGATGTGCCACATAGAAGGACTTTCTGACTACAGTGGCAATGTGGTGGTCAAAAGAGAGGTTGCTGTCAACCTGTGTTCCCAGATCTCTTATAGCACCTTCTGTGTTCAGTGGACTACCATCAATGTGGAAATTCATGGGAACTGGGTTTTTCCCAAAGGGCATGACAACACATTTTTTGGAATTGAGCTTAAGGCCACAGTTCTGACATCAGTCATTGGTCTCAGTGAGGCCTTTCTGTAGGATGTCAACATCACTTGGGGAGTTAATAATAGCTCCCAACTTGCAATTATCTACGGACTTTGTCAGCCAGAGTCCCTTCATGTTGGCCTGGACTTCAGAGAAGTAGATACCAAACAGGAAAGGACCCAGGACCAAACCCTATAGGACTCCTCTCATGAATGGTAAACAGTCGGACTTGGTATCAGCTACTTTCACACTGTGGGTTCTATCCTTGAGCCAGTTTGAAACCAACCTAGAGATATAGGGGTTGATGCCAAGCTTAGTGAGTTTTTTTATGATTCTTGAGTGGGGAATGGTATCAAAGGCCTCGGCCAGATCAAGGTAGGCTGTATAAACCATCTTGGCTTCATCCACAGCTCTGGTGACTGACTCAAAGAAGTCAACCAAGTTGATCAGGCGTGATCTACCCTTCATAAAACCAAACTGTGTGGGATCCAGAGTTTGGAGATTCCCTATATTCTTGTTTATTAGATCCATGATGATGCGTTCCAGAGCTTTGCATGTTAGAATCATCAAGCTAATGGGGAGATAGTTCCCAGGGTCTGTAGTCGCTCCTCCTTTGTGAAGAAGGATGACCGTAGCAGTGTGCCATTCAGTAGGAACAAAGTCTAAGGTGAGGCTGTGATTGAACAGAGCACACATGTGAGGTGCCAGTCCACTCTGTAGTTCATGTAGAACACACCCAGGGATATTGTCAGGTCCCATAGAAGCTGTATTTGTGGCCTTGGACAGTGCTATTTTAACCTGTGCAGCAGTAATACTTGGTGCCTGGCAATCTACTGGTATTGTGATTGGTCCTTTGGGGTGAGAGAGAGAGAGAGGGGTAAAGCTGGCACTGAATCTGTCAGCCAGTATATATAGCAGGCTTCGACCTGAATTGCTGTCTTACCCAATGAGTAAAGGGGAATTAAGCCTTTTCTGGATTTAGAACAGATACGTTTGGAAATTAGATGAGCCAGATCGAAGGCTTTCCAAATGACAGACATAGACATCATGGTCAAAAGCTATAGAATTATCAATATGAATTGGAAGTGTATGTCATCTATGTGATATACAAAAATGCTTTATTTACCAAGACTAATAATAATGTATATATGTGTATATATATATATATATATATATATATATATATATATATATATATATATATATATATATATCTATATTTCTATAGGTTTACCATTACAATTTCACTGTGCAATTGCATGGCTATTTAGTATTCAAACAACAGATGTCAGCAGGTTACATGAGCGAACAGTATTATTGCGGATGGACTGTGAATTCGCAATTATAACGTTCGCTCATGTAAGGGGATCGCAGTACAGTGTGGTTAGGGAAATACATCCCTTTCCTCACTGTAGTGCGATCTCTGAGTTGGAATTTTAAGTTAGGGGAGGTGTGAAGGGTGCACGTTGGCTTGCCCCACTGGATAAACTTGAGTTTAGGCTAGTTAGTTAGGGAGTTAAGGGAGGGGTGGGATTGCTGTTAAGTGTCGAAAATGTAGTGAGCGACATTTTTGACATTAACAGCTGTTTTCCGACTTAAAGAATGTTCGGAATTCTGTACTTTTGGAGAAACACTTCGCTGATAAGTACACTTTTTTTTTATTTTTGAAATAATGATAGTAAACCATATATATATATATATATATATATATATATATATATATATATATATATATACGTTTCAGTGAAATTTACATGAGCAAACTCACTTTCAAGAAAAAAAAATATGCCAAAAAAACAACACAAATAAAACACTACTCAGATTTATGCAGGGGGGCAAGCCTACTTTAATATTCTCACTCCGAGATTGCACTATAGTGGGGAAAAGGGAATATTCCCTTATCCCCACTTTACCATGATCTAAGCAACAGTTTGCTTAGTTGTACAATGAACACTACATGTTGATGTACAACTAAATCTACATGCAAACTGTGTGTTGTTTTCGATCAAATGCACTTTCACAAAAGTGAATTCGCTCAAGTACGTTTCGATTAAACGTACTTTTGATATTCAGACTAGGACCCATATATATATATATATATATATATATATATATATATATATATATATATATATATCTATATACATATATATATATATATATATATATATATATATATATATATATATATATATATATATATATATATATATATATATATATATATATATATATATATATATATATATATATATATATATATATATATATATATATACTAATATATTTTTAATGTTTTCAACCTCTTACTAAAATAACAGAACAGTTTTTATACATAACTGCTGCCTGTACTATCCACTATGTTGCCTGCGTGCTTTCTCTTTAGTAACTTCCACCTCTGTAAAATCTTAGAATGTATAATGATACATACTATTTTGTATAAATGTAAATAGAAATGTAACTGCTCTGTATTTGACTGGAACTTAGTGGAATGCAATGTAAGCAAATGGAGTTTTTCTCCAAGGGCCTCTGCTAAAAATGGCTATTACTCAGTCAGATGTAAACAAAGACACATAAATAAATTAAATGAATAAATCTGCATATGTAGCAGACATTCAATACAACATGAAAGAAAACAACATACAACAAATAATAGCAAAGAAGGAAAAGTGATAAAGAGGACAACAAAAAGAGAAAACAGTTAACACCAAAGTGTTCTACATTGACTGGAATAACAATTCTTAGAGGAGTAAGATGCTGTTATGTATCCAGTATCAATTTAGTGTAATACACCTGTAAGATCACATATTACTCCACTAGGCAGCATGCCCCATTGAGCAAGTGTACATGCTTCCTAACTGGACCAACTGTATAGATGTCATGCAAATAGTACAAGAGTTACAAACAGTGACCACAGGCATCAAAAAGTCTTTTTGAAGAAGCCCCTGGTGCCACACTCCGTGATCAAATGAGATACATTTGGGTGACAGATGGAGCTTGGTAGGCAGGACATTGTCCAGGACAACAGTAAACCTTCCTCATGAAGCACAGCCACAAAAGACAAAAACATGCCATAAACCCTTGGAAATAGGCACTTGGTGGTGGTAGCACAACATGATCCCAGGAACAAAGCAAAAGCTAGTTTAACTAGCACCCACTGCAGCTCAACTATCTGATGCCCCCTCACCTGTACATTGAGGAGAAATACAACTGACTTAAAGCCCCCTCTCTCTCTCTTTCTGTCTCTGTGAGTTGAGGAGAAAAGCAAAAAGGCCCTTTCTTGGCAATTGCAGCAAACATCTTGTTACAAATGTAGCAAGTGGCTTGCTACAGTTACAATACCACACATGAAATGCTTCAGCACTTCAATACTTCAGCCATCACCAAAAATACAGTAGAAGTTTGCACTTCTGAAAATTGTTGCTGCAATAATACTGCCCCACTGGCAAATGCCAATCATGCCCCTAACACCTTGAACGGATGGCAGCTGCAGCCTAAGCTCTGCCCTAGCTATGCCTTTGCTGGAAGCCACAAGCACATGACAATGGTAGCCTGCCAGATGTGTTCTCATGGTATGCCCAGTAATACTGGCACTGGCTAGAAGCTTGAGGAGGTGCAGAAAAAATGATGCTAAGAAGATAGGCCTGTGCTCCATGAAAGAATGGCATGGGTGTGACTATGGCAATGGTAATGCTGGCAGACAGCAGCTCAGGTGTTCTGCAGGGACTGACACCAGGTATTGGTGTGGGATACTCACCATCAGTTCACACATTGTTGCCATGCCACCAGTGGCACTTTCTACAGTTAGGTTACTGACAAGGAATGTGTATCATGAGACATCAAAAATATGTATGTAAAGCTTAAGCTTAATAGCAGCACTACAAAAATAAGCAATTATCCAAGCATGTAAAATATAGCATCAATGATATATATATAAATACATACATATATATATGTATATATGTATATATATATATATATATATATATATATATATATATATATGTGTGTATATATATGTGTGTGTGTGTGTGTGTATGGGTCTACTGAGTTTTTAGTGAAGTGAACTTTCAGTGAATTGTGCTCAGGGAATTGAAGTTCAGTGAAATGAGACTTCTGTCAAATGAGTTTCAGTGAAATGTGCTTTCCATCAAATGAAGTAGACCCATATACATATAAATAATTAAATATATATATATATATATATATATATATATATATATATATATATATATTTAGGCTTACTATCAAAATTTTGCAACCCACTTGTGCAAGTGATCATTTACCGAAACTAGTAATTTAAGAATGTTGACTTTGCCGAAACTACCTGGACTTCCAGTTATCACAGTTCACAGTTCAGAGGTTCATACTAGGCTAACTGCCCTTGCAAGCCATTTTAAGTCTAGCCAGTTATCTCCTGTGAGATTCAAACCCTGTACCCTGTGTTTGTAAGGCAAACATCTTAACCATTAGGCCATCCTCCTAACCCTATTTGTCCTACAAACATTTTGCAGGGGGGAACCCCCGTGCACCCCCACACACCTCATGCTACTTATATATACAAACTCCAAGATGGCTCTACAGTAAGAGAAAGGGTCAATTTTCCAATCCCCACTATAGCACAATCTCCATTCAAAATGAATAATCCACAAGAGTGAATGCTAGTGTGAATTCGTTCTTGCGGATTCAAACTTTTAAAAATCAAAGTTATGACACATTGGAAGAGTGTCTTTCAACCTTCCAAGTTTTCATAGCTGTTTTCTGGCATTTTGATGGCAAACCTATATATAATAATATAGATCTGCTATCTACTTCAAAAGATTGAAAAAACAAAAGACTGAATCTCAAAATACTGAAAAATCAAAATACTGAATGATGGAATTTGCCCATTCTCCGCTGTCTTGGAGTTGGTATATATAATTAGTAGGGTATGTGGGGGGATGCATTATAAATATGTTGAATGCAGTTTTGTCATCCTACAGGTACTTTAGGTCTCCAATGGCTATGACATTCCACACAATCTACATGTGCTTATAGCCATTGCATAGTACATATTTTCAGCATTGGAGATACCACTGAGCAGTACTGGAGGTGACACTAAGTGGCATCAGCACACTAGGATGTCTCAAATCTCATAGGCAATTTGGTGTATGCATTCCCCATCATGGATTTGGGCATGCTCTATGCCAGAGAACTGTCTGAGCCTATGGGTCCTCCGCCATAGATTTAGGCATGCTGATGTCAGGGAATCATTAGCTCCTGATGATGATGGCAAACAAAGCATGAAAAAGTCAGCAGCCATGGTTGCACTATCAGCAACAAATACTATGGCAGGCACATACTTACCCATTCCACAGACACAGTTCTATTAATCCAGCTGAGAGACCAAGGTGACCAATGAAGATAGGAACTGGTCAACCCAGCACAACAGCTCTGGCATGCCTTTGTTTCCAGTTCCCAAGTAACAGTGGGTCTATGGAGCTTCTCAGAGAATAGGCACAGCAATAGAGGGCAACGTGCCATTGACTGACAATGATGGAGATCCTGCCCCATGGCAACCTATCTCAATGTCTGTGACGCAATATGAAAGACAGTCATCAAGGCAATGCGTATCCAAGACATTAGCCATAAAGTGATTGACATCTGAGTCATCTCACATCTGGCTACCCATACAGCTCTGCTGTATATTACCTTACATCTATCATTGTGTTGCTCCTCATTTAGTGTAATTCCCCATACCATGTCTGCCGTGCACACCTTCATATTACCAGTTATCCTCCATATGTATGTCAGCATCCCTCCACTTTTCTCCCAGTCGTTTCTGCTCATCTCAACCCTGTCAGCCTATATTTGAATTGTATGTTTGCTGTCTTCCCCTTCGGCCTTCTTTCTTTTCCATACAATCATGTGTATCAAAAAAAAAAAAAAAAAAAAGCATGCCATAACTTCACAAGCCCATCTTTCCTTAAGGTAAATATTGTGTGTGTTCCACTTCTTGCTATATCCCTGTCTACCTTTAGTATTTCCCCTTTCTTCCACATTTATATAAAGAACTGAACTGGCATTTTACCATGCTGGTCCAGTATATCCTGCCAAAAGTGAACAAGTTGCTGTTAAGAGATACTTTATTGCATGGGTTATGTGCCTAGCCCAGGGGGCAGACAACCTTACTTGTCTTGTCACTTTGGTCACATGACTTTTCATGACAAAGCCAGTTCTGCTCAGTGGCATGACTGCTGCCAGCACAGCATCCCCTTTATTTGAATGTGCAGCTTTTTTCCTGGAATCTCAGCACTATGCTGGCCTCACTACATTCCTAAGAACTGGTTTCTGGGCCACATCACATTATTGAATGTTTGATATTTAACTCTGCATTGCAGTATTGCAATTTTTTCTCAGTCCTTACCCAAGTCTCTGTACTGAAAAAATATCAGTTTTAAAGGAAACAAAATGTAAATCTTATTGGGACAGAATAAATCTGTGTAAATGAAGAGTTGAATGGTGACTGCTTCTGAGCTGCTGTGTATCTTTCAAAGGTATGACAAAACATTTTCATTTACAACTTACTCACACCACCTGAGGGTATAAATATGGATGCCCTGTGCTCATACAATTGATTTCTTGAATGTCAGATAGCTTTTCACTTCTTTGATATATAAATTACATTTACTGTCTAGGAATACTGGTTCTTGTGTTATCTAATGTTAGTATATAAAAGCCATTATATTTGTCACTTGTAAGTGTTGATTTGAAACTATATTTTTACAACTTTCCTGATTGAATACTTGAGAAACT
Organism: Protopterus annectens; assembly: GCF_019279795.1. NCBI lineage: Eukaryota > Metazoa > Chordata > Ceratodontiformes > Protopteridae > Protopterus > Protopterus annectens. The sequence goes on from NC_056728.1 coordinate 1,448,613,067, forward strand.
GAAACTAATAAAAATACATTGTAAATAACATCACACATAAGGATGAGTGATATCAACAGTAGCACCACTTTAGAAATGTATACAGTGTACTCTAGTGGATATAACAACATAACTATGACCTGTTTTATAAGTGTGAATCAATACAATAATATTTATACTATATCTGTATAGTAATGCATTGCTAAACTCTGGAATAGTATCCCCATGCATATAAAACTCCCTGTCAAACTCAGTAGTTTTAAATTACTGCTTAAACAACATTTAAAAAAAATCCTGGTCCTGTATATGGTCATCACAGATTAAAATGTTTTCACTGTACAATACTATCCAAAGTCTCTCTTTAAACATAAAATTTTCAACCTCTTAATGAAACGACAAAACATTTTTATACTTAACGGCTGCCTGTACAATCCATTAAGTTGCATGTGTGCTTTCTCTTTAGTAAGCTCCACCTCTGTAAAATCTTACAATGCATATGTATAAATGTAACTACTGTTTGTGTATAAATGTAAATAGAATTGTAACTACTCTTTGGCTATAAATGTAAAGAGAAATGTAACTACTCTGTGTTCGACTGGAACTTAGTATCATGCAATGTAAGCGAATGGAGGCTTTCTCCCTGGGCCTCCGCTGAAAATTGGTATTACTCAGTTAGACATTCCTAGTAAACAAATAAAAATAACTAAGTAGTAAAAGAGAATTGCATTTTTCTTTTATATGTGTATTTTCTTCTCAATTTGTATAGTTTACTATATGATGAATACTATGAGTAAGTGGATATGAGGGTCCACATGCATAAATTGTTTATGTGTTTACATCTTTAATGGGTTAATGTAGTTATAAGCATAAAAGCATGTGAGTTTGTAGGTATATATAAACTTGGGTTCATAGGTAAGTACTGGGCTAGTTGCCCTTGTGGGCAGTTTTAAACCTAGATACTTTTCTTCAAAGGTGAGAGTCAAACCCTGAATTTTGTGCCTGTGAGGTAAATACCTTAACCATTATGGCAACCCCTAACCCCCTGTAAACCGGAAGTGTAGGCCGAGTTTGGCTACAGAGATAAATAGATGGGAAAAGCTGAGATTAAATGTGTGATGTCCCTGCAATGGCCCAGTAATCAAGGAGCCTCAGTCCTCACCACTGGCAACAGCGGGGGGCGTACACTCTGGGATGATGACAGGTGCTCTCACAGAAAATTACAACTTCCCTTAAGAGCACACAGAGATCACAGTCAGTCTGGGGCTGTTTTCTCTTTCTTTCTCCAGATCCCCAATAAGATTCCCCACTGGCACAGTTATAGGGTTGAAATCTCAGCTGAGTGGCCACACCAAGATTTCCAGTACCCTCTCTGTCCAACCAATACTTCGTGCCCTGCCCAAGTAGCTGACACATACATTCTTTGAGGTTTGATTTATATACACACACACACACACACACACACACACACACACACACACACACACACACACACACACACACACACACACACACACACACACACACACACACACACACACACACACACACACACACACACACACACACACACACACACACACACACACACACACACACATGCACACTCCTGGGAAAGTCTATCACAGGTTTACTACCTATGCCCCCTTCTGCCCAGACTATAAGGTAGTTTCCACTGCCAACAGCCACTACTTATCAGCTACTTTAAGGCCCTTAACAAAGGGTATCCAATTCTACTGTGTAATGTTACTTTTAATCCAAATGGTAGTCTGACCAAGAGCAAGGGTATTTATTAATGGCCTGTACAGTGTCACCAAACAGATATGCAAGTACACTAAGAGCTTAAATATCTTTAAACAGGCCAGCCACAATTGAAAGGTTTACATATATTTAATAATAAATAATAAAAGAACAAGACAATACTCAGCAAGTAATCAGTTACATCAGAGTTAAAAATCATAGGAAATATTTAAACAACATTGCAGGACAGTCTCAATTAAATAAAGGAAACATCCAAGCTACACTTTACTATATTCCTATCTAAATCTAAATGAGTTACTATGCCCTAGAAACTTACTTACAGCAAGGCAAATGCAGAATGTGATGAGTGGATGTTCCTTTCAGGCCAAAGACAAAATACAAAATGCCCTGTCTCTCTCTGAGAGAGTTCTTAAATTAATATCAAATATTACAGCTGTTAGTTTGGATGACATCACTTTTTATCACCTGACTTTCAGTTCCCAAGCTAAACCCCCTTTGTCAGAAACTAACAGAATTTAGCATCTCTCTCTGACAAATACATATCTCTCAGATGTTTTCAGATTCTGGAAGTCATAAATCAATAAAACACTTCTATATCTCAAACCTAGTAATTACTTCTCTTTCCAGACAATACAAAAAACATCCAGCTCTAGACATCATGTCTGCTACTGCACTGAAACTGAGAACTAAACCTTCTGTTTATGACTCAGTAATTATAAAAAAAAATTTATTTCAACTATTTTCTCTGAAATTTTTCTCAGGTTAACCTCCTGTGCTCCAGTTTCCATTACACATATACATCTAAACAGTCACAACAGTGCAGTTACATTGCTGTTTTATTCCAATAGGGCATGCTGTGGTTACATTTTAGTTCAGCACTTTACACACACTTCTGTATAAATCATATCAATGTTCACAAACAGCATAGAATTATTTACAAAATTCCCGAAAGCTGGGCTAGCAGTGTGACAAAATGAATGATCATTTTAAAGAAAAACTAATGCATAATTATTATGGTCAGGATTGAGAAATGTCACTGCTAGAGTTAAGCCCTCTTTACCATTCACAGTAGTTATTTTGTACTCATAGACAGTCCTATCACAGTGCTTACCATGATGAGGTGCAACACAGTGGTGGGTTGTTTCTCAAGCTTACTGAAAATGTTAATGAGACATTCCAGGGGAACAGCAGATGGTAATTAGCAGTATACTCTCCCATGGAAATGCCTGCAGTAAGTGAGTTACATAACTGAGTGATTCAAAGAATCATTTGGCTTCATAGTACCTTGCCACCAGTTCATAGGTTCATAGGTTCATAGGTAAGTACTAGGCTATCTGCCCATGGACATTTATAAGCCTAGCCACTGAGTGATGGCTTTCGCCTCCCCATTAGATTAGTAACCTGGGCCTCTGTCAACAGGGCTCCTGAAGTGATCCCAGGGTAGAACTTACGATTACCCACCCACTCATCAACATTTCTCTTGAAAAAGGTCAGAGAGGAGATCTGTCGAATTTGTATTGGGATTCTATTCCAGATTGCGGGGAGTCGCTGGGACAGGAATCTATCCCTCCAGCATGTCCTGGTTATTGTTGTACATAGGTTCAAGTCGCTAGAATGAGTGATTCTGAGGGATCTTGTTTTTTTGAGGTGAAGCATGTCCATTAGTTCAGGGTTTGACATGGCCCTATAGGTCAGACATAGGTCAGCTCTGAGAAGACGGTAAGCGACTGAGAAGAGCTGGAGCTTTTTTAGTCATGCTTCATAGGGTAACTGTTTAAGGCCCTTAATCCTCTTAGTGAGGTACTTCTGTGGTCTTTCTAGTTGTTGCAGGTGTCTAGTGAGGTACATCCCAAATGGGGCATTGTACTCTATTATGGGCCTAATGAGTGAGGAGTAAAGGGGCACAATCACCTCCTTAGATCTGGATGAGAAACCCTTTGTGATCAGGTGTGCCACATAGAAGGATTTCCTGACCGTTTTGGCTATGTGGTTATCAAAGGAGGGCATGCTACCTACTTGGGTACCCAGGTCCCCAATTACTTCTTCTGTACTTAGTGGATTCCCATCTATGTGGTAGTTTGTAGGTACTTTGTTTTTCCCAAATGGGATTACTATGCATTTTTTGGCATTTAGCTTGAGGCCGTGACTTTGACACCAGGTGTTTGTCTCTGTGAGACCCTTTTGCAGAATGTCTGTGTCAGCTGGAGAGTCAATTATTGTACCCAATTTACAGTCATCTGCAAACTTGGTTAGCCACAGTCCCTCCGCCTTTGCCTGTACTTCGGAAAAATATATACCGAACAGGAGGGGTCCTGTTCTGTTGTGTTAGTTACTTCAGTCAAAAGTTTATAGCACACATTACTCTCAATGGGAGACATCATGTTAGGTGCAAATGTTGAGGAGTTTAGCAAATATTAAGTTTTTTGGGGGACTATTGTTTGTGCATATGTGCGGCTGCGTATGTGACAGTATGTAGAGATATGAGTAGTGCAAGATGAGTATGAATGTGTGTGTGTGTGTGTGTGTGTGTGTGTGTGTGTGTGTGTGTGTGTGTGTGTGTGTGTGTGTGTGTGTGTATGCGTGTGTGTGTGTATGCATGTGTGTGTGTGAGAGACTGAATATTTGTGTCTGTATTCACATATGGGTGAAAAACTGCAATCAGATGAGAGGTGGGTATTTGCTGCATTGTGAGCACATGTATGTCTTTGTAGTAATGCTTGCATGTATAGAGTTGTGGGGCTCCCATACCCACGGCCGGCCTTAGGCATAGGTGAACTAGGCGACCGCCTAGGGAGCCATACAGCCGGCCTCGTAAAGGGCGGAATTTTAAGTATTTACTTATTTATTTTAGTAGCGTTGTTGACTCACAGCAAGATGCTGTCCATTTGATTCTCACGTAAAGCGTCTTCTGTGTGGAGACATGCGTGAAGGGGCTTACCTTCGTTGAAGGGTGTGCATCAGGACTGGCAACTCTGCACGTAAAAATCTTCTACCAATCATTAGCGGACTGGAGTTCCGCTGTGGCGACCACTAACCGGGAAAAAGCTGAAAGAAACAACAACTTTTGTTATTTTGCGATCTTCTCGGCACCCTGTCTCTGAGTGAAGGGCGCCGAGAAGATCGCAAAATAACAAAACCATACGGAGAAGGAAAGGTGAACGTTCCCTCCCACTTTTATTCCTTCAGGTTGGCCAGCCATTGAATAATGCATCAGAATAACAGGAAGGTGCTTTAGATATAATGATCACTTTCCAGGTGTGATGCAGGGTTAATTACGAGCTGCAGGTCAGAGAAATGGAACAAACAGAGTGTGTGCGTGTGCGTATGTGTGTGATTCTATTCAGCGTAGTGTCTGTGATCTCATAAAGGATTGTTAACTTACTGAAACCTTTTCTGAAACCATGCTGATATTTACTGAATACTACATATTTATTGACATCAGTAAGTTGTAGGTATATATTTTTCAAAGATTTTTGCTACAAGCAACATGTTGGAAATGGGCCTAAAGTCAGTTGGCTGGATGGGGTGGCGTGTTTTATGGACTGAGTTATTTTAGCATTTTCTAAATATTGGCAATGATTAGGAATAGTTTTTTGTTTAATGTTAGTGGTTTGTGAATATGGATACTGGCCATTTTAAGAAATAAGGGGTGGACTTTTAATTCTGTCTGCTGACCAGTACTCTGTAGTTTGGCACAGAGTCAAAGCTTTCTTTTAGTAGAGAATATTCTGAATGTGAATTTAAGGGCAGTGTAGCTAAGTTGGGTAAGTGGGGGTGTGTGTGTGTGGGGGGTATAGGGAGGTAGAAATGCTTGTGAATATGGGGTGGTATTGATGAGATGTGGCAAAACAGTCCTTCAATAGATTTGGCAAGTTTAATTGTGGGAGGGTTTCAGAGTTAGGTCTTGTCATGGCTGGAATGTTTGCTAGTTTATGTTCTAATAATTATTTGCTTTCATGCCAGCACATTTTGGAGTGACTCAATAGGTGTTTTTACATGGATCTATGGAAGATTGTTTAGCTATTCTCACAGCAGTTTTATGGCAGTTTTTCAGGACTGCTATTGTCAAGCAGGGGCTGCTTGTGGGAAGGATTTGGAGTGTAACAACTGTCTCCAAGCTGTTTCTCTACAATTTAATTGCACTTTTATATTTCTTATTACACAGAAACATCCATTCTTGCAGATTTTGTTACAGTGATCAGTTGGCTTTGCATGGAAAGAATGTTGATGGACAATATTTGGGGGGCAGCAGGTATATGAGTCCAGTCAGTCACTGTGACTGCAGACAGAATGGATAGCTTTGTAGTTAGTAGAAAGGAGAGACCAGTTATTACTACATACTTTTTGTTCCTTAAGGAACCATCTGGAGATTGCAGGGTTACAGTTACTAATGGAGTTGGCTATATAATATAATTTCTATTTGTTTCTCTAGTGATATATATCTATACACGAATACACTCGCGGTTGCGTGTTTGTCTGTGTGTGTATGTCGGTATCCTAGAGACTGCTAAGAGCTGACCTATGTCTGGCATACAAGGCATCTTCCGACCAATGATGGATATTTTGTACATCAGCAAGTCCAATGGCATCATGGAACAGACTTCCCCCATCCACATAAAACAAAGTTCGACCCTATAACTGTCCATAGTCAAACACAACTTGGATTTTACCGATGGGAAGCAGAAAATGTACTCTAAGAGTGCTACCTGAGTGGGTCCTTTCAATTATTTATGGTATGATCCAAGTTATTTTCATGAAGGGTGATATATAATTATGAGCCACAGCCTGTCTCTCTCTCTCTCTGTATATATCTACATGCATATGTGATTGTGTATTAAAAGGGGTATCTGCTGCTGTTCTATGTTTTCTGGTAACGTGCTATTCAAGGAATCTAGACTCTGTATAGATCTCTTGTTGCTCTGCATTGCCTGTTTCCTAATTTGAATTTTTACTTGACTGTGCTTGTGTTATTTGCAAAAATGATGTAGTTGATATGTCTTAACTTCCCGAACCCAGAAATAGTTGAAAGAGTGCACATCCACTTGACAGACTCTACTGACATTTTTCTAGTTAGAATGAATATTTACACTGAGCTTATTTCTACATCTCCAGACCAACTCCCTTTGTATTAAACAAGCCTAACTTCAGTCTGACCTGCACTTACTTCAGCAATGGTTGCATGCCCTTTCATTCTCTGTCCATATTTTGTGTCTCTGGCAGTTCCCTTCTTCTCCTCCTGAAAGAAAACTCCAACTTACCCAACTTAAGCTGGTCAAAGGTCCTGTCTCTGAAAAGGGTACGTCACCTAACTCTTTTGATCCTGATACAAACACACACTCATGTGCTCACAATCACACATGCATACACAGAAACAGACACACACACAAACTCTTTTATACCGGATCACCCAGACCAAACTATGGTTTTGCATCATGCACCTGACTTCTGTGAGTCTGTGGACTACTGTTTTCAAAAGTGGGGCCTAGGTCCGTAACGGTTTGTGAACCACTGCTCTACACCAACTACCAGACTGCTGACAGAAGTTAGTTTGACTTTCAGTGCATTTTCAGGGTATTAAGGGTCTGTGCATTTTCAAGGGATTATGAGTTTTAGTTCATTTTCATGGCATTGTGAGCTTCAAAGGAAGAAAGTTTACTGCTGCTCATGCTAAGTTTGTTTTCAGTGTAAAACTGTTTTGCTTATCAAATGGCACACTGTGTTGTAGAATTTGAAAGTAGTGTTAGTAGCATAACTGTCTTTGGTGCAGGAGGCTATGGATTCTACTCCCACACCATGTAGATGGAGTATTGATATTGTAGTGCCCTTTTGATTGATGATTATTTGGTGCATTTTAAGGGGGAATAGGGGTTCTACACTCCTGAGTATGTCCTCCTTTATATGAGATGCCTAGTAACTATGAATGTGTTGTCAGTTTTAGCCATTTCCTATTGCAATATTAATGGTAATACAGGCAATTCATTCCTCAAGAACAACAGGCACTGAATTTGTAGATGAAACATTAAGATGTAAAGTTGTTTGCTGGAGGCAACATCTTCATTAATTATAGATCTCTTTAATGTGGAATTGTTCAGACGATTTCTCTTCTGCAAAGATTGTGTGTAGTGAGTGATATTAGTAGATTGTTATGACAGAAGTCCGAGTGGCCATTTATGGTTGAAATTTTCTGAAATGTGTAGTTTGTCATTATTGGTTTATACATTTTGTTTCATTGCTTATTAAAAGAATGTTTAAAACTACAAATTTAAAACGCATTCTACAAAGTGGTGCTATATTATATAAGGAATGTAATTTAATGCAATCAGGAAGGTGAATCAAAGAACAAATAAATGTATGCATGGCCCTAAAAATGTGTGCAAGGAGTCTATTTTAAAAACATTCCAAAAGTAAACTTAATCCTCCACTGGCCTGATGCATTTTCTATAAATGTGGGTTTTCATGTCGTTTCAGTGGCAAAGACGTTTACTGTTCATGCTAAGTCTGTTTTAACTGTGAGACTGTACTGTTTGTTAAGCAAATGGCTTTCTGCGTGTGATATTCTAGCTTAAGCTACTATACCCAGGGAGGAGACAGGTTACAATTCTACTTTCACTGAGCTGTAAGGCTCACTCGCCTATGTTTAGATTAAATTAAGCAACCCTTTGGAACAAGGCACATGGGTTTCTATTTTCTGAGGACATGACTTTTATAGTAAAGTGTGTGAGAAGGAGCAGCAGACAAAGCAGCCTTACTAAAAGAAATTTCCATCTTCACTTGCAGTTTAAACTACATTACAAAATATCTTTTCTTCTGTACATTTAAATAATTGAAGGAAATGACTGGATTGAATTTCTTGGGTATTGGCCTACCTTTGGGCGTGGTTCATAGTGTTATTTCATGAGTATTGTGTGGGTGGGGCTTAAGGGGCACCATAGCACTACTTTGCCTAGGGCACCATATCAGCTAAGGCCGGCCCTGCCCATACCTAAATTCCCCTTAATTAATTAGCAAATCCAATAATACTCATGGGGTGCACTAAACACCAGGGACAACTTTTACATAAATCACTAAGTCACTTCAAAAGGTAATAGAGCAACAGGTTGTGCAATGTGAAATACATTTGGGTGGAATACTAGGCACCAGGGAAATCCTGAATAATAGCCTAATCCAAAAAACAAGAAACACCAGTCCAAAAAAACAAATAAAACCAAAAACTGATGGATGAGGCTAGAACCAAGACGAACTGCAACAGCTTTTTTACGCTAAGCTGTTGCAGTTTGTCTTGGTTCTAGCCTCATCCAGCAGTTTTTGGTTTTATTTTAATAGTCTAATCCACTTTACAAAGGTACTAGAACATGGGTTTTGGGGCATGATGCATGGAATACCAAGAAGTATGAAACATTAATGTCTGTCATTATTAACCGACTGCAACAGCTTGTAGCATCAAGACTTCTGGACAAAGCCAGGGTAGAACACTAGACAACAACAGAATGTACCTGTAATATTACTCCAATCTGCTTAAATAGTTAACCGAGAGTAACAGGTCTTGCATCAAAATGTATCTTCTGAGCAAAAAGAAGAATGAAACTCTAACGACTGGCAATGTTGATTGACTCTAATCATTCATGAGTTATGAAAAACTGGGACAAATGTGTGCGTGTGTGTGTGTGTGTGTGTGTGTGTGTGTGTGTGTGTGTGTGTGTGTGTGTGTGTGTGTGTGTGTATGTGCTTGGATATATGTATGTGTTGGATATATGTATGTGTTGGAATGAGGGGTGCACCTGTGCTACCATAATGTATCAGCTGCCAGCAGTGATTAGTGTAAGGGCAGCAAAAATGGGTCTGTTAGCACTTGTGGTAATCACTAAGTGAGCCCTCACTGGAGCTTATATGCCCATTTCACAGCAATCTTATTGCTTGTGACTAGACCTGTTTCTGAATCTTGCAGAGATACAACATAATAGTGGGCATTAGCATGGCAAAAATAGTGATCAACACTAATTCACATTGTAATTTCTAAAATAAAAAAAAAAAACACCAGCAATCAGTTATTACAGCCTTACATAATTTTTTATCAAATAAGATTCAATCATTTGTGTTTTAGATAAACTGTGCTTTAGATTAAATATGACAGGTTTCATAGATAAAATGTGTCATAGAGTAAAATGTACTACACCTAGATAGACAGATAGATAGATAGATAGATAGATAGATAGATAGATAGATAGATAGATAGATAGATATGATAATCCAAAGTAGTTTGGAAAAACTAAAAATGTGAAAACATTTTCAAAACATGCTCCATTTTACAAGGGTGATGGTGATATGTCAGCCAGATATAACAAGGGTTTTATTTTAAACAAGTAATTAAACAGTATAACATTTTATTACATTATGCAAAAAATAATAATAATTTCTCCTTAGCAGTTGCAGATAAACTTTATCAGTGTGACTTTTATTAGTACTGATATGATCTTCAGTTTGCAAAGTAGGTTAGTTGATGCCACTACATTTTGGAATATTTGCATAATCATTAATTACATGCTTATTTCCATATTTAATGGAGAACAAAGCAGTACTACATAGACACCAGCTATAAGGGCAATTTTTTGCAGCTCTGTGTAATTATTTTGGAGTTGCTGAAACATAGTATAACTGTGACAGTTTCCACAGTCTACATTATTTTCATATCTACATCAAAAGTCATAAGTCATGGAATGCATATATCATGCAGCATTTACCTACAAGTCAGGATTACCATACTCACAAATAGGAGGTGAGTTATATGCACCCACCCTGAACTAAATACTTTGTTAGGGTCCTACATTTATGAATATTAGAAATAATTTAGCATATTAATGAAATATCTCAAAAGTGATACCCATGGCTGTAGTATGTAGTTACTGATATCAGCAATGCATTGCATATTAATAGTAAGAGTTACTGCACCCAAAAATACAGTTGCACATGCCTTGAGCTCTGTGGCTTTTTCTTTCCTACATTTATGAGTGTTAGCAAAAATTCTGCATATTGATGGAACATAACAGTATTACTGAAAGTATTTATATAAGAGAACATACACTATATGGGTGAGTTCAAAACAGAACAGATTGTGTTGCCAGAAGACAAAGCATTTAACAAGGTCTTACTGAGGCAGGGGAAATCAGAAAAAAAATGCACTGAAAGTGGAACAATCATATAGGCGGTGTGGCTCCTATAACTGATGACAGCCATTACAGTGGAACAATCAAAATATAAATGATAACAATATAATTGAACTAAAAACCCAACTGTATCCACCAGGGACTCAGGCTGGAATTTCTAGCATAAAACAAATGTATGAAAGAAATTGTAACACTGCAGATTACTAGCCTGTCATACTTGGATTTCAAAATATATATATTTTTAATTCAAATCACTAAACACACACACACACACACACACAGACACACACACAAACACGCTCACACACACACACACACACACACACACACACACACACACACACACAGACACACACACACACACACACACACACATAATTGCTGGTTAAGTGCTTTCATCTAAGAATGTGTTTTTTTTAACAATTTGAATTAGAAAAATGTGAACTCCATGTTTGACACGCTAATGTTCTGCAATCTAATGGAACTAAGATGAAGTGAAAAAACTGTTTCATTTGATCAAACTACACCATCTGTCTATTGCTTGGAAGCTAGAAATGACACACTGTGGGCATAACACCCAGAACTGTAGCTCAGAGTGTGATAATAAAGTTATGGAGTGTCCCAGAAATATATGTTTTTGTAGTCATATTTCACTTTCCACGAACTTTGACCTTTTCTTAATTTATTACTTTATGTATGTATTTATTTTTTATGGTTTATTATCAGGTATATTGTTTGATTGTCAACATTTGATCTTTAAAGCTTTAAGCTGTGGACCACTCTTTCCATAGAAAATAGTCTGAATCAAAAATAGAAAGTGTAAAACGATAGCTGCCCCTTGGATCAGAAACACAGAACACATTGTGGAACTGTGACAATAGTTCAATGACAGTTTTAAGATGACTCAGAAGACTGTCTGGGAATGGTGATGAGGACAACAAATTGACAGCAATTATGCTCTTGGGGAAGGTGATGTAGGCTGAGGGGATTATACAAGGCACTTTTTAGCCACTGAAGATAGATGATATGACATACAAGCCAAAGTGACTGATGAAAAGTCTAATTGTTTTCTCTGCCACCCACCCTTCTTAAACCAATGTATCTGTTGTTGTCTGCCCCTTAGGATAATTTGACAACATAATTCCCTCCCTTTCCTCATTTATTGGCTGTTGACAATAAGCACGCAAGTATCATTTTGCAAAGTCTGTTCCCTTAAACTACTCACCAGGCTAAAAGACCTTTGATAACTTTGCTTAAAATTGAGTGCACTGATACTGCTTGCACTGATTTTAGTATCAAATTAGTGAGCATTTTTTTAACTATAGTTAGTTTACTGGTTCTTGCTGATGGCAAAAGAAGGTTTCCAGGCTAGTTGTTTTGTTCTGAAATTTAAATGCTCAGTAGCAAGTCCGTCCAAGCATTATTCTAAACCCAGGATCCAGTTACTTATAGTTACCCCTGCTCCCAGAGTCTTTCCTGTTGATATCATAGACCAGCACTTCCCCATGACTTCTGTAGCCATCCTGATTGAAATGAGTATCTTGAGACAGTGTAAGAATTGATTCTTGCTGATGAGCATATCTTATTTATTTATGTATTTATGTATTTATTTATTTATTCATTCACATTTGATCACAGGGAAAGTCCGACTGAGTAGAAGCCCATTTTCAGCCAAGACCCAAGGAGAAAAACTCCAAATTATTACAAAACATTTTAAGAACAATAAGTTTATAATCTTCAAAAATAAAACAAAAACATATAGGTTCATAGGTAGATACTAGGCTATCTGCCCTAGGGCATTTATAAGCCTAGCCAGAGTGTATTTGGCTTCCGCCTCCCTATTAGATTAGCCTACTGTGCCTCTGTAAAGTAGGTCACAGAAGGTACCCTTTTTAAGATTAGTTTACTGTGCCTCTGTCTAGCAGGGACACAGAAGAGATCCCAGGGGTGAATTTGCGATTTCCCATCCACGCATCCAAATTTAGCTTGAAGAGGGTCAGCGAGGGGCTATGTCTAACATGACTTGGGATTCTATTCCAGAGTGAGGGGAGCCTCTGGGAAATGAATCTGTCCCTCCAGCATGTCCTATTTATTTTTGTGCTGAGGTTTAGGTCCCTGGAGCATGTAGCTCTAAGGGACTTGGATTTTTTGAGGTGGAGCATGTCCATTAATTCTGGGTTTGACATGGCTTTGTACGTCAGGCATAGATCGCCTCTGAGTAGGCGGTAAGCAACTGAGTAGAGCTGGAGTTTCTTTAGTCGAGCTGCATAGGGCATCTGTTTGTAACCCATGATCCTCTTGGTGAGGTACTTTTGGGGTCTCTCCAGTTGCTGCAGGTGTCGGGTAAGGTACATCCCAAAAGGGGCATTGTATTCAATTATGGGCCTGATGAGTGATGAGTAGAGGGGCACAATGACCTCTCTTGATCTAGATGCGAACCCTTTCATGATAAGGTGGGCTATATAGAAGGTCTTTCTAACCACTTTGGCAACGTGATTATCAAAGGAGAGATTACTATCTACGCTGGTCCCCAAATCTCTAATTACTTCTTCCAGATTAATGGATTACCACCTATGTGGTAATTTGTGGGCACCTTGTTTTTCCCAAAGGGGATGACTATGCACTTTTTAGCATGCAGCTTGAGGCCGTGGCTCTGGCACCAAGCATCCATCTCTGTGAGACCCTTTTGGAGGATGCTTGTGTCAGCTGGAGATTCGATTATGTCCCCCAGTTTGCAGTCATCTGCGAACTTTGTCAGCCATAATCCCCCCGTGTTAGCCTGAACCTCAGAGAAGTATATACCGAACAAGAGAGGTCTCAGAACTGAGCCCTGTGGGACGCCACTTGTAACTGGTTTGGATTCAGACATGGCACCTGCGATTCTGACCATGTGGGTTCTATCTCTGAGCCAGTTTGCAACCCATCTTGTGATATAAGGGTTGATATTTAAGCTGGTAAGCTTATTTATGATGCCCAAGTGGGGTATTGTGTCGAAGGCTTTTGCAAGGTCCAGGTAGGCTGTGTGGACTACTTTGCCCTCATCTATGGCTTTGGTAACTGTTTCAAAGAAATCAACTAGGTTTAAGAGGTAAGATCTGCCCTTAACAAAGCCGAATTGGGTAGGGTTCAGTGTCTGGAGGCTCCCAATGTCTTTGTTTATGAGTTCCGTGATGATACACTCCATATGCAGTTTAAATAATTATAACAAATTAGATATAATATAAAACATAGGTTAAAATTTGATACAAGGTATATTACAATCATTTAATGTTTGGAGACATTTTAGACAGTTTCTAGATAAATTAAAGGTAAGTTAGTCTAATACAAATAGGAATCGCAATACAAAGTGAGGGAAAACAAGCTTATGGTATATTTAGAGAGAAAGTCAGGGAAGAGAATTAAATAGCAGTAAGGAAGTAAGTGAAAAAGGGAGAGTAAGCAAATATAAGAAATGAAAAGATATCTGTTCACATTTAGGGATATAGTTTATCCTAGATTTGAGCAAGAGCAGAGATAAATTTTAGCTAGGAAGTCTTTCAGAGTGGTTTTGAAAGATGCGAGGGAGGGTATAGACCTAATGTATTCAGGTAAGGAGTTCCAGGCCTTAGCAGCCTTGTACAAGTACAGGCAATTCCTAGCAGATTTGCTAGGTTTATAGACAGACAGGAGGTTTTGGTCACTGGATCACAATGGCTGACTGGGAATATAATTGTGTAGAATTTTTTTAGTGCTGGACAGGCAGATGGATGCTGGATAATTTTATAGGTGAAGTTGTGCTTATGGTAGATGATCTGGCAGGTCTGACTAATTTAGGCTTTTCAGTGCTATACAGTAGCGGGTACTGAAAGGGGTATGTGCTGCAAATTTAGCAACTTTATTATAGCATTGTTCAAGTTTTAATTTTTGTGAAGTCTGGAGGTTAGTAAGGATGTGAGTACCATAAAGAAGAGTGGAGAGGAGATAAGTACAGGCAAGTGTAGTTGTAGTTGTGTCAGTGAAAAAGTTTTGGCTCTGTAAAGCAGCCTTAGTTTTTTGTTGAGTTTTTCTTATGCAATTTTGTATAAACTGGTTTAATTTAAGATTATCATCCACTATCATCCCTGATAGTTAGCTATGAGAAGTGACTTCAGTGGTTGTATTATCAACATAGAGGACTTCAAATGTTGCTTTTTCCATGAGAGAGCAATTTTTTGGGAAAAGTAGTAGTTTGGTCTTTTGAGCATGAGTTGTGAGTTACAAAGCTATGTTTCAGTGGCTGTTAAAGCTTCCTGAGTAATTTTTTGGAGGTGTACCATGTTGTCAGATGTGCAGATGAAAGTGGAATCACCCGCATATTGTATTAGAGTGGCCTCTCATGTGGAAGAATAGAGGGTGTTGGTGAAAATATTAAAGAGGAAGGGACCAAGGATAGAGTCTTGTGGAACACTGGTGGTGACTGGGAGGTAGGGAGAGAGCATGGAGATCCATTTTACTGACTGATACCTATTGGACAGGCACATTTTGAACCACAGAAAGTTGGGCTGAGAAAGACTACTGAGGATGTTTGAAGTAGAGGTTTGCTGTGATAAACTGTGTCGAAGGCTTTAGACAAGTCTTGAAATAAGGAAGACACCAGTTTGCCATTATCTCTAACTTTATTGACAGTATCTATAGAGGTCAGAAGGGCATTATTCAAACAGCATAATACAGTGAGTGATATAAAAATATTTGGAGGCAAAAAACTCATGTACAGTAAACTCAAACAGCAAAACTGTCAGCAGTACCACACTTCACACCTCTCCAAGCCCATCACAACACACACAATCCATTATATGCTGAGGTTTTAAAGATTAAC
The DNA here is from genome assembly GCF_019279795.1 of Protopterus annectens. Lineage (NCBI taxonomy): Eukaryota > Metazoa > Chordata > Ceratodontiformes > Protopteridae > Protopterus > Protopterus annectens. The sequence goes on from NC_056728.1 coordinate 1,448,628,799, forward strand.
TTTCCTAAACCTGAAAGGCCTCCAAAGAACAACACAGGCACAAAGCACACTCAACATAGTAATCCTACTTCTTCACATAGCACAATGAGTACAAAAAATCCCAGATGCTGAGGCCGTAAGGCAGGCATCAACCCAACCAAACATTCTTCTTGTAGGTGAATCCATAGTAAACATATAAATGTGCCTCATTCCAGGATAACCAAGGAAAAAGTGACAGTTAGTTGCTTATCTGGTGCCAAGATCCATCTTTTCATGCATGCACTCAAGCCTTGAACAACAAGTACCAGTATAACTTTGTCATAATTCATGCACTCGAGGTATACCTCCCTGGATTATATGACGAGAAACATGATGGAGCTCTCAGACTATGTGTAGGCAGGTAAGAGCCTAGCACTGAGCAGCATTCTACCTTCTCCAAGGATAATGCTGCCATATGAGCAAAAAATAACTGGCTTCAATAATCATCTTAGATTTTGGTGTCATACAAAGAGGGTCCAGTATTTGTCAGCCTGGAAGGATATGATTGATAGACTACATTGCTTCACCATGGATAGGCTGCATACATCCCTTCTAGGGTTTTGAGTATTGTCAAAAGTCATTTTCCACACCATACTTCCTTTTTTAGGCAGTACCAACCTGATAAACCTACCAACATAACAAAACAAGCAAAGAAAAATATGAAGGTGTTACTGGCCAGATCCAGAACAAGAAACTTCACTTCCTTCAACCCCTTCTCATGTTGGAAGACACTGATGTCTGTGTTGTAAATGATACATGGTTTAAAATAGTGGACAATGCTCTGGCTTTGCATGGCTATAATGCCTTCCACTTATTTAGACCAGGTAGTGAACAGGAGGGAAAAAAGGTGGACATGTATCAATCTACATCCAGGAGAGACTCACATCAAGGCTGGTAAAGCAGTATGATTTACTAAAGCTTCTTCATATTCAAATTATCATCAGAAAAGTCACATATCATATATTAGGTAGCTATAGAACTCCCTCTATGACAAACAAAAGCTACAATGCCTATTTATCAGAGCTAGAACACTCAGTATTAAACCCAATATCATTTTACAAGGTGAGCTAAATCATCCAGCTACAGACCGGGAAACCTATACCACCACTAGTGCACAATCGCAGTTGGCAATCTCAAAAGCACAAAGCAATAATGTGCTGAGTTGATTGTGAATGATGTAATCTACACTGAAGCTGAAGATGCAACTAACTTACAGGGTGATTAATTTAGCTCTAACTGTACCCCTGCTCCCCTCTTTCTGTAACTGAAGATATAACTGAAACTGTCTCACCTCCAGCTATCACACAAGACCAAGTCCTAAAAGTGCTATCAAGTTAAACGTACTGCATCAATGGGTCCCCACAATATCCCTGGATTCATCTTAGATAGTATGAAGCATGATTTAGCCACACCCCTAACAACACTATTCAGTCTCAGCCTCCATACAGCTTTTGTACCAAGCAAATGGTGAACAGCTACAGTAACTCCTCTGCATAAGGGAGGATCTTCCCCTGACCCAGGCAATTACAGTCCCATAAGTCTGACCAGCCTCATATGCAAAGTCATGGAAAGACTTATCATATAATTAATCAATCAGGACATAGAGAACCTACAAGCACTGGACCCATCTGGGTTTGGATTCATCAAGGGCAGGTCATACTTACTGAACCTGTTGGATGTTTTTGAAAAGGTCAACAAAGTAATGGATGAACGCAAAATGGTACACACCACATACCTTGGCCATAGTATAAAAGCTAAATAAACTGGGAATAAGCCTCTGTGTTACCCACTGCCTTGCCAAACTGGCTCACAGATAAGATGCAGATAATCAAAATAGGGAATATTACCTCCATGAAGAATCCAGCCACCAGTGAAGTCTCCCAGAGTTCTGTGCCATGACCTTTCCTGTTTGGCATCTACTTTTGTGAAGTAAAAGTCAATACCAAAGAATTCTGGCTGACTAAGTTTCCATAGTTACGAGCAGTCATTGAATCCCCAAAGGACTTGGTCATCCTGCAGGAAGGTTTATCACAAATAAATAACTGGTGTCAAAATCATGGTGTGAAACTAAATGCCAAAAAATGCATTATTGCATCCTTTGGGAAGTCATCTACCCCAGGGAACTACTACATTAACAATATGCACAGAGAGCATGTGTCCATTGCTGTAAGAAAATCCTTCTATATTACATGGCATATAAACAAAGGGATTTTGTCTAGATCTAGGGATGTCATTGCTCCCCTTTACTTAGCCATCATTAGACCAATCATTGAATATAATGCCCCCTTTGGCATGTATCTGTCTAGACACATGCAACAACTGGAACACCCACAAACATATCTTACTAAAAGGATATAAGGCCTAAACTATATGTCCTATATGCACTGACACAAAGTCCTGTCCATATACTCAGTATTCTACAGACTGCTAAGATGTGACCTGTGTCCTGTATACAAGGCATCCTCCAACCCATTACTGATGGATTTAATGCACATTGGCAAGCCAAATGGCATCAGAAATACTCGGTCTAGGGATTTAAACCTCTTCTACAACATCAACAGAATGGTTTGGAGGGATAGGTATATTTCATAGAAGATATTCCTGATGTGGAACAGATGCATCATCCACATAAAACAAAGTTCATCCTTGTCCATTTTCAAGCACAACTTAGATCTATGGATGGGGAGCAGAACATTTACCCCAGGTGTGTCCTCCTGTATTATTAATGGAAAGAAGCAGTTCCTAAATGATTTATCCTATGCATGGGCCCACTCAATTTATCTATGTTATGATCAGAGTTTTTCTCATTATGGATAGTATTTCATTATCAACCATGTGGTGGGTAAGGCCAACCTGTAAACAAATTGGATAGGTTATATGGAGCCCAAAAAGGGAAAATGGCTAGACATAAAATGTCTCATAATGGCAGCTAGCCTAGTACTTATGAACCTATGGACCCATAAATGTATGCCTAATTAGTATGTAAGAAGTATGTGTGTGATGCACTGTCTAATGCAGTGTAACATGGGAGGGGTCCACTGGGGAAATATGCTGTGGTGCTTGAAGTATGACAGTAGTAGAATGGTTGTCTAGTGCGTACCTTTTCAATCTATGAAAACTTCAGCTGGTGTCCCTGGAATGGCCTAATCATGGAGCTAAATTACTAATGTCTGATTTTGTGGTATTTCAGAGTGCTCCCTTTACTCAAATACAGACATCACGAAGCTAGCATTCACAGGAAGTGGGCATGGGCTGCAATTGAACATCCTTCCAAAAATAATTATTGCACAAGAGCAATTTCAAGACTCATTCTGTTTCTTTGTTAAATACACATACTCTATTTTCATCTTTATGTGTTGTGTAATTGCACCTATTTTTCTTGTTTTTGTTTTTGATTTTATTGTAGGACTAACAGTCACTAGTCCACATGTCTGATAGTGAGATTGCCTGCATCATGTGCATTTTCATATACCCTGTCCCAGTGTGTTGTTCTTCAAGCAGAAATTTACTGTGAGGTTTATGTCATGTAATGCAACTGCTCAGATAGTGGGGATACTGATGAGTGATATGCAACCCCAGAGGTCATTGAAATTGAAGACAACAACAGCAGCAACAACAAAACATAAAAAAATAACTTTCTTTTTTATTTCCTTTTTCAATATATAACAAAAGCTTTGCACTCTGTTAAATGGCATTCAAATGTAATGGGATTATATGGCTCACAGTTATTTTATTTAAAAATAGTAACATACCATACTCCATGAATAACTTGTGCTAATCTTAACCTTAATTTAAGACCATAATAATTATTTTAGAGCATTTCAAATTCAGTAATACTTAAGAAAATATAGATATATAAGGTATTACTATTTGCATGTATATATTATGTGTGCCTGCTATTGTACATAAGATGTGTGTTTCTTTTTGTAAAGGACCAAATCCATATTATAAAATCCTATTATTATGCTTATATATAACCTTGTGTATAATGTCATATTTCCTGGGCCCAGATCATTGCTGAAAAGGGTCTTAGTATCAGTTTACCAACCTAGATAAATTTAAAATGGCTAGATAGATAGATAGATAGATAGATAGATCGATAGATCGATAGATAGATAGATAGATAGATAGATAGATAGATAGATAGATAGATAGATAGATAGATAGATAGATAGATCATGGGAACAGGATCAACCGTTTGCCAGGCTTCACTGCTCTCACTGATGATCCATGATTGGTAAAATCATCACAGTGTGTTAATTATTTGCTTCCAGGTCCTTCTATTCACACCATTCATTCATTAAGGAACATTACTGAGTTATTAGTCAGTTCCCATAAAGCAGTAAAACAAACATTAACAAAATTAAATCATTAAAGAACAAAATAGTAATCATTTAATCACATCCTGAATAATTCAGTCTGTGAAAACATTAATGAATACATTTACTATGCCTTCCACTAAATATTATTTCACTATTTAATTCACTAAGTGCTTTACTTAATTTGTCCTAAACAGTTATGGTGCAAGATGCAACTTTAGTTGAACATGAAAACATATTTTGGTCTGGTAATGCACTCTATAATTCATACGCACACTGGAACTCAGCTTTTAAATTAATACCTTGTAGATATCATACTTAGTTTTAATGCATTTATCCTGGGCATTGAGCATAACCCATCCAAATGGATCACTCTTTTCCTTCCCAAACTACTTTTAGTCCATTAGTGCCTACTGGTTTACTTAGCAAGTATTCTTGAGGGACAATACAATGCACACTGATAGCATGTACTGGCTTCTTTCACTCCTAGCTGTAGCTGACACAGCCAGTTTCTGACAGATGCAATGAAGTGGAACTTGATACAAAATCCCTAAGCCCCTCGTATTACATAACTTTTTCCATTTTCAGTAATCATTTAATAATTCCTTTTGCAACTGTGGACATCAGGCAGAAAAGGAAAAAAAAATACTATTAATGTATTATTAAAATAATTCAGAAACGAAGCAATTCAAAATAGGTTAGATTGTGCTGCTGTTGTCATACCTCATGTTACAACTGAAAGGGAAACATTCTATTCGTTCTGCAGTAAACATAAATAAGAATTTTGAATGTTAGAAATGTTATTTGGCTTTAAGGCAAAGAGCAGAAGAAAATAAATTCAGAGACAGTTGCTAGTTTGCTATGCCAACTGTCTTTGTTTCAATTCATTCAGACAGCTACTATGGCTTTTGCTTTACTGTTTAATTCACTGAGTCTATAATTTTCCCATATCCTGGAGAATGTCATAGCAGTCAGAATAAATGCATCATCTAGTTCCTTCTAGAAATGTGCAGTGCTAGGTATAAAAATACCGAGATATAAAGCCCACAACATTCTACAGCTGTCACAAGTTTAAAATACGTGGTCTAGATTGGATCATGCTGATTTCCATCATTTGCCTCAGCCACTGTAAGATGCAGTAAAAAATCAAAAACAGGTTAATAGCTTAAAATAGAAAACATTTGTCTTTACAAAGGAAAATGAATAACTGCAAATGCAGTTGAGTGCATCTTAAAAGTATGAAAAAAAACAGTATCTCTGGTATAAAATATCATAGCAGACAGTCAGCCTTTAAAATGTATATGTAAAAACTGTATGAAAACATAGTGGATATTAAAAAAAAATAAAAATGATCTTTAAAATGAGTAGAATATTTGTGATTATTAAGGTATCCCTACCCCTTAAGTGTATCATCAGCGCCTTTTTTTCAGAATGAAAAATTTATGATAATCAGTAAGCTTATCCATAACCTCTTAGCAACATACAATAGCCAGTGGCATCTCTAGGTTACTTTTTTGCCAGAGCACAACAGGGACATAGCAGCCAGCTGGCAGGGTACATAGGATATGTGGGGAAAAAAAATCACTGTACCAATAAAGTACAGAATACTTGATACATGTTAACAACTCAGTCATAATCTACTATTAAAAATGAAAGAACATTTCCCTATGGAAAAAAAACTGTGAATGCCATAACCTTTACAAATCCTGTCAATGTTTACAACACAGAAAAGCTACTAATTTGTTATGGTTTTAAAGAATTGTTTGTGTGATACAATGTAGTGAGTCAAGGGTATAGTTACCAATATAGAAGTTGGAAATGTCTTGCACAAAGACATTTGTCCAGCAGTAAAAAAAATATATATATAATTAAGCCAAATTTAAAACAGAAAGTTAGACTTATTTTGCTCTGCCCTACATGGTAAGGAATTATGTTTTAAAACAAATACAGCACAGCTCATTTTGACAGCTTTCAACATAAAACACATATCTGCCCATTGCATATACTAAAATAGTCTGTTAAAGGTTTCTTAAAGTAGAAGCAAGAGTGGTCAGTTAACACCTCTTGAAGGATTCCAATGATAGTTTAACACCTCAGGAAGAATGTTTGAGAAGGTCTATCAGACCCTGGAAGAAAAAATGGAAGCCTTAAAACATGCAGATCAGCTAGTTTATTTTGTTGAGAATTTGTAACTATTGTTAAAGGTAAGAGCTGCCCTAAGAGCACATGAACATGTAAATAGGTTCCAGAAGTTGTGCAAGATGCCTGTATCTTACACTACTGCCATTCTATTTACATGGAAATAAAAAAAAATGGATTTCCTTATGTCTAGTATGACTCACATAAAAGGGGCTTGAAGTGGATTCTGGAAAAAAATCTCCAAGATCATTTTACAGCAGCAGTAGCAGGTATATTGAGATACAATGACCATGATCACTTAATGATTCTGCTGTATTAAAGTAATCATACCACAAAAATGTAATTAAATAATGGAGATAAAGTGGGATCCATTATTTATTTATACTCTATGTTTACTGTGTTAGTCCAGTGGCCTCTTTACAGGAGATGCCCAAGGTAGTTTTTCATACTGATTAGTGGAAATTTGATTGGTACATATGGGAACCTCCCCTAATTGTCATTATTGTGAGTGGGACCCATTTTGGCAGAGCACTTCCTGTTTCTGTTCCAGGTGCAGAGGTGTCCCAGAGAAACAGAGAGGCAGATGAAGAGAGAAGGAAATGATAGAGAAGTGAAAGAAATTGAGGAGGAAGGAAATATTGAGGCTGGACAATTTTATAGAGGTTACTAAGGAAATGTTTCAAAGATATCCATTTGATGCAGATGAGTCAGCAAATGATGGATGTATAATTACAACTTTCTGGTTGGGAAGGTTGCAGGATGATTTATTTAAAGAAATGGAGGTGCAGAGTGAGACAGAAAATGAAGGAGATATCTCCTGGGAACATAATGGAGAAAATACATCAGGAAGATGTAGAGACAATTCAGTAGAATAGTGGTGAGATGGAAAAGAAAACATGCAGAGAAAGTAAAAGAAGGTAAAAGTAGAGAAGCAGAAAAGAATGCAGAAGAAAATGAAAAATAAAATTATGTAGTAAGGATTCAAAGAAAAGAAGACAAGGAAATGCACAAGTGTGTACCATGGGATAGTTTAATAATTTCTTTAGATATAAAAGCACATGCGGTAAGAGTATTTATTTTCATTCACAAAGAGACATGTTGTGACATTATATTTAAGATTGATTTTTCAATGGAAAATTTTCTTGGAGAATATGAAAAAAGAAATACTATAACTCTTTGAATCTTTATGAGATTAAACCATTTAACAGAGAAACAAAAAAGTAGATTAGTGTACAATTTCGAACAGAAGTAGAAAGAAAGACTTTTGAAGGACAATTGAACATTTTATATAAAGAAGTACTGGACATTGCAAAGGTTTCTGAAAAAAGGTGTTTATGGAATGGTGCCTGGGATGGATACATGTCTATCCATCGAAAAACAAAGCATCAAACTGTGTGGATTGTCAAACATGCTGTTCATTGAGCTATTCTGACTAAGATTGCATAATGATAGGGATAAGAAAATTTGCCCTTTCCCCACTGTAGTGCGATCTCGGAGTTGGTATATATAATTAGGGGGGTGTGAGAGGCTGAGGAAGTTTTGATGAATGGCATTTATGATGTAATGCCTTTCAATGCTTTTAACCTTTGAAGAATAATCATAGACCAAACTGGCATTGTAATACTGTGTTAAAAATAGAAAGAGAGAATGTTGCACATATACCTAGCATCATGAACGTGGATGGGAATATGGGTGTTGTAAAATACTGGGAAAAAACGAAAACATGTTTCTTTTGTGAAAAAGAAGAACATTTGAAAGTAGCTTTGACAAAAGAAAATATTATATTTGTGGAGAAATGGGACATGATGCAAAATAAATGTGAATTGAAATGTTACAAATATAACAAAGTTGGACATGTATAGATTTATTTATTTATTCTACATTTGTTGACCGGGCTAGTCTAACTGGATATATGTCTATTTTTAGTAGAGGCCCGGGGAGAAAAGCTCCACATAAAACAAACAGCACATTAAAAATTCAGTTTCAAAACATTAAACTTCAATTAAAGATACTAGTCATATAAAACATGTGCAACAAGGTAAATATGCATATGTGATATAAGAAAGTAGAACAATATAAGACACACCTTTTTATTTTATATATATATATATATATATATATATATATATATATATATATGTATATATTTTTTTTATTATTTATTTTTTTTCAATCACTGTGGGAAGGAAGTAATCAGAAGGATGAGGAGATTGCAGAAGAAATTTTTAAGTAAGGAGCAGCCGGAGAGACTAGTTTAAAGAGAACAGAGTTGGGAAAAAAATTAGTTGAAGGGTAGTAACTCAGAGCAACAGGGGAGAAGTTCAATATGTCTATCTTGGGTAGAATAAGTCCAACATAGAGGTAGTGGACTTTAAAGTGAAAACTGAGTAGAGGTGGATTAGCAAAGGAAGAAATAGATGATAATAACAGGATGAGAAAATCTTAGTCTGGGTTAGTAGAGGTACATAGCCAGTGGCTAGTAAGGTATAATATGTTTCTTTTTGAAAAGTGTAGTAGAGGAGAGAGAGGTAAGTGCAGAGGTCAGTAGGTTCCAGCTTTTACCCACTGCATTAGAGAAGAGGGAATCACCTGCTTTATTGTAAGGTTTATGTATAGATACCAGTAGTTTGTTGGCTTAGCGTAGATTTGTAAGATTGTTATATGGGCTGATAAGATTTGTGAGAATTGGTGTTTTACCTGGATAATAAAGGGTCTTATGGGTAATAATTAGTTGTTGAAATAAAATATGATTGTGCAGTTCAAGCCAACCCAGTTGATTCCGATTTTGGCAGTGGTGGGTTCTAAAGGGGGAGCCGGTAGCAAATCTGGCTATACTATTGTAGGAGATTGCAAGTTTGTTGAGGTTAGTTTTAGATAGATTAGTGTATATAGGAGAGGCATAAAAGAGAGTAGAGATAAGGTGGGTGTGGGCAATAGTAGTTCTGGCTGTGGGAGTAAGGAAGGGTTTAATTTTGTAGTGGGAGCCTAGTTTACAGTTAACTGATTTTATTGTGGAGTTGATATGAGTATCATAGTTAAGGCTGTGGTCAATAGTAGCTCCTAAGAGTTTGGTAGAAGCATCAGGAGATATGACTGTGCCATTTTTGGATTTGATAGAGAAGTGAAATGGGGTAAATTTTTGTGTAGGAGTAAATATTAGTAGTTTAGTCTTTTTTGGGTTGAGGAGGAGACCGCATTGTAAAAAAAACATTCTTCTACAAGCTCAAAGACATTTTGGGTAAGGGACTGCAGTGCATAAGGCCCTGTAGCTGAGGATATAAATGTGGAGTCATCAGTGTATTGTATAGTTACAGCTTGAGGGATACTAATAGATAGATCATTTATAAAGATGGAGAATAGAAGAGGGCCTAAAATAGATCATTGGGGTACACTAAGGTTGACAGGAAGAGGGGCAGATAGAGTGTTTTCCCAAAGCACTGCTTGTTGCCTGTTATCTAAGTAGGACTTGAACCACTGTAGTGCTTGAGTATCCAGTGAGAGGAGCTTGAGAAGATTAAAGAGTAGTTGATGGTTAACCATGTTGAATGCTTTTGAAAGATCAATAAAGATAGCAGAGGACAGGGTGTAGTTGTTACAGTTTTTGTTAATATGGTCAGAAAATGACAGGAGGGCAGTAGTGGTGCTATGAAAGGGTCGAAAGCCATGCTGAGAGCTGGCTAATAGGCCATTTAGGAGAAGGTGGTCTAGTAATTGACAGTGGATGCATTTTTTCATGATTTTTAGCTATGGGTGAGAGTAGGGCAATAGGACAAATTGCAAAATTGAAAATAACTGTAAGGTAAAAGAAAGAGAAGAAAATGAACAAATAGAAGACATTTTAATGTAGTAGAAATAGAAGAAAAATTAGATTAGATGAAAAAAATAATAAAGAGGACACAGAAGAAAGATTTCAAGTAAGTGATGAAGAAAACATAAACTGGGGAGTAGTAATAGGAAAGAAAATAATTTTATTTGTAAAAGTGTAAAATACAGAAAAAGAAAATGTAAAAGGATAAGTACAAAAGAAAAAAGAAAGGAAATGGATGAAAAGGAATATATACAGCTGAAGGTTGAAGCTTGCTATAATGGTTAAGGTGATTGACACACCATCACAAGGTACAGTGTTTGATTCTCACCTTTGGGAAGGAAATTGGTTAGGCTTGGAATGGCCTGTTAAGAAAGTTAGCCTAGTAATCAGCTATGAACTTATAAAACCATGAATCCAAGGGAAAATGAAAATTTTAGAGTGCTTTCTGTAAATGTGAATAGTATTAAGATTATTGTAAGAAGAATAGGACTTTTGGACTGGTGTAATACATGTGATACTGATGTAATTGTATTAAAAGGCACAATATTTTGAAAAAATAAAGAAAGATTACACACAAAGAAACTATGGAGAGGAAAGATAATCTGGAATTTGCGAAATGAGAGATAATCTGGAATAGCCATAATTTGTAGAAATACAGTAAAGATATTAGATGTAACATTAGCAAATGGAAGATTAACCATTGTAGATTTAAAATGGAAAGAAAAAGTATATAGATTTATTAAAACACAAAAAACATAGCAGCCACTGGGGAAAATAAGTAAAAATAATGAACCACACTAGCATCAAACAATTGTGTTATACTTTCATCAATTGACTTCATCATAATACTTCAACAGAAAATTCACCACCTTTTTATACATGCTTTAATTGTCTGTAATTAAACAAATAAATCATTAAATCTAGCCAATTAAAACAATTAAAACCCAAGGTACTTCTATAAAAGACAAAATACCTAAATAGGTCAATATAAAGGTTGAACTGTCAATATCTTCCCTTTTAAAAATCATTTTATATTTTTTGTTTTCATTCATTCCAGGAACTTTGTGAGCACATAGTTTTATTAGCCATTTCACCTCAACTGTCTCCAGTTTATTTTTGTAGATCCCTCCCCTTAAGACATGTAGCAAACACTCTATTACTGAGAACAAAAACTTATTATAATTAAGATGTCATCAAAGAGCCGTCCTTGATTTAAGTGTGGAGTCTACAAGCCATAAGGGAAGCCAAGAAGAATCCATTGAATTGCCTTACCACTTGAATGAACATTCTGAATCTAATGTGAAATCTACCATCAACAAAGCACCTTCAAAAAATGGTCAAGGAAGATGGAATGTCAGAGGATGATGAAATTTAAAGAAATACTAGGATCTTTTCAAATGACCAGGTATGCTAGTAGAATTGTGAACTTATCTGACTTTAATTTATCAGGTAAGCACTATAAAGTGCTAAGACTAGGTATTAATTTTCTACAAAACCACAGAGCTGATCTTGTTGGGATAGTATTGCAATTAACATTTTATACTCATAAGTTGAATTTGAATTATTTATTAAAGGATGTTAGTATTTCAAATATATTTAGAAAACCTGCCATTTTAATCCCAGTTTAACTGGATTCTTATTGGAACATTGAAAATGCAATTGTTCAAATCACTAAAGGTCGACCTTTAATGATCAAACAATTATATTTTCAAATGCTCCGAAAAATATATATATATAAAAAAAGATAAATTAAATGGTGTAGGCAGGGGGTGAAGCCCCCTTGCACCCCCCATGTGGGGGGGGGCTGCACCCCCCCATACTGCTTAAATATACCATCTCCGAGATTGCGCTATAGCATAGGAAAGGGAAACCTTCCCTTTCCTGCACTTAACTCTGTTAAAGTGCAATCTCAGAGTTGGTATATTTAAGTAGGTGGGTGTGGGGGGCGCAGCCCCTCTGCTCACAGCAGTTACTTTTGTTTCTTTTGTATTTTTTTATTACATTTTCAAAGTTTTAATACTTCAACCATATGGTGTCGACCATATGGTATTCGAAGTACTGAAACTTCGATAATGTAATATGTAACTGTTTAACCTATACAATTAAAATGTCTGAAGAGGCTTGTGAGACAGAAATTAGAAAACTTGTACAACATAAGTCCAGATGTAAATATTACAATTTGTCTCAAATGGAAGTTAAGGCACTGCATGAATTACAGATTGAAAAAGATTTATGGTTTATGAAAGCTGACAAAGGGGGCAGGCTTCTTTGTTGAACCAAGTTAAATAAAATGAAACAATGCTCGAAATATTAAGCAATAAGGGCAAGTATTTGGAGGTGGGTTTAAGCTAAGTTAGTAAAAGTTATAGCTTTAAAAAAGTTTTTTTTTTAATGCAAGCTTTTAATGAATGGGTATATTAATTACAACTTATATGACTTTATAAATATTGACTTTCCTAAGGTAGGTGTCCTATTTGGGATACCTAAATTACAGAAAAATTTAGATAATTCTCCATTTTGTCCTATTGTGTTTGTTATGGTATTGCTCTGTACCTGGATAGTCTGCTTAACCCTTTGGTACAAATTTTAAGTTCTTATTTAAGAGATTCTTGGGATCTTCTTGAAAAGTTAAGTACATTTATATGGGCACCAACTAGAGAATGTTACTTTTATTGCTGTAGATGTCAACTCATTATTTTCATTTATTTACCAGTATTCCACATGATAAAGGAACTGAGACTATTTCTAACAATTCTAACTGTTCTGATGACCAGATATTTACATGTTGTTCCTTGATGGAAGATATATTAGAAAATAACTATTTTTGTTTGAATTCACTTGGTTGTCTGTTATTTCTGAAGAAGGAAGGGCACAGGTCTTTCCGAAAGCGCTTAGTTCATTAAATTGGATTTTTATTTTAAACTTATTGGGAGTTTGTACCTGCTTTGGAGTGGTTTGCTTACAGTTCCGTTTGACATCTTTGTGTTTTCTCAGTTCGTTTAAGTCTTTTTTAGTACAACTATTTTTGTTTGACAGAAAGTATTTTAAACAGGTTTGGGGTGTGGTAATGGGGTCTAATATGGCCCCGTCCTTTGCCAATTTAGTGGTAGGCTGGTGGGAACAAGAAACATTAACTAAGTGTTCTTTTTTTGAAAAGGTAGTTTTATACAAATGTTTTGTTGATGATCTGCTTTTTATCATAGATTTAAAAGTAGGAAATGTGGACAGTTTTCTGACTGAACTCAATGATACCTTAGAATTTTTTAAATTTAAAATTAGTGGAGTTAGTAACAACATACACTTTTTAGATGTTAATTTAGAGTGGGATATTGGGAACTAAGAAATGAATAGTAAAATTTACAGGAAAGAGATCTTTTTGAACAATTACTTACACTTTAAAAGTGGCCACCCCTTTACTATTAAGAAAAACTTACTTGTGGCAGTTAATTCATGACTCTCGGATAACCATCACATAGTGTTTTTTTAAGTGAGATATCTACAATAATTGGAATGTTTAAGGAGAAGGGTTACAACAGCAAATGGTTATGTGAGGTGGCCTTAGAGGTATATGACAAGAGAAAGATTTTATTCCAACCAATTTTAAAAGGAGGCACAACTGTAGTTTTAAAGAAAATAAGACATTTTGATAAAAAATTCCACTTTCTTGTTGGATATGTCTGTAGACTCTCCTGCTATAAAGGGGATTATTAATAAGAAGTGGAAGATATTACAAGGGGAATCGTGAAGTATGGGATGTTTTAGGCTTGAAGCCCAATTTTGTTTATCACAAAGGGAGATTTTTTAAAACAATGTTAGAACAATCTGACACATTTTTAAAGTTCCCTCAAACAGAGAGAGAGGTAGGGATGCACAGTTCTGGGATGTGTAACATTTGTAGGTTTATTTATGTCACCAGATATATTTATATACTGGTTTAGTCTACATTATACATGCCACGGTGGTGCAGCGGTAGCATTGTTGCCTCACAGCAAGAGGTTCTCCTGATCGATTCTCGGCTGAAGTGCGGGGAGTGCCTTCTGTGTGGAGTCTGCATGTCCTCCCTGTGGTTGGGTGGTGTTTGAAAGACATGCTTAAATGGGCGTGCCTTCATTGAAGGATGGACATCGAGCTGGCACCTCGGCGTTCCTGAAAATCTACTGCCAATCATTAGCGGACCGGAGTTCCGCTTTGGTGACCCCTAACCGGGAAAAGTCGAAAAACAAACAACAACTGGTTTAGTCTACATTGCTTTATGTTCTGGTTGTCCCAGTTATTGCATTGGCATGACCACACATAGTTTACAGAAACTTTTTAAAAACAATTATATAGTATGAAAATTAAAGATCATAATAATGCTTTATACACACATTCTACGGTCTGTCTTAATTGTAAGACGTTTTTGTTCTCAGATATATAGTGATTGCCACATGACTTAAGGGGAGGCAACTAAAAAAACAAACTAGAGACAATTGAGGCAAAATGGCTAATAAAATTATGTGCTCATAAAGTTCCTGGATTGAATGAAAACACAAATATAAAATGTGTTTTTTTTTTAAAGGGATGAGATTGAAAGTTCAAACTTTATATTGAGCTATTTTGGTATTTTATTTTTTATAGAAGCAAATTGGGTTTTAATTGTTTTAATTGGCTAGATTTAATGATTTAATTGTTTAATTACAGACAATTAAAGCATGTATAAAAAAGGTGGTGAATTATCTGTTGAAGTATTCCGAGAAAGTCTGTTGATGAAAGCATAATAAAAGTGTTTGATACTAGTGTGGTTCATTATTTTAATTTATTTTTTAAAGTGGCTGCTGTGGTTTTTGTGTTTTAGAGTTCTGTTTCTACATTTTGTGCTTTTGATTTCAAGCATATAGAATTATTATATACGTATACCAACTTTAAAGAAAGGGAAAGCTCATTCTATCAGCTTTATATCTATATAGTGATAAATATGAATATTATAATAACAGGAACATTTATTATGATTAAAAAGGCAAGTGTAAAAAAGAAATGAAATGATATAAGAAATCTGTTAGTAGTTCTAAGATGTGGCAAGTTAAAACTTTGGGGAAAATTTCATGGACTTACAAAAGGGGTATGCATAGAACAGAAATCTATTTTTTTATAGTATCAGAAGGTTTAGTTATAGGAGAAGTGGAGGTAGTTGAAACAGTATTTTCTGATCATCTTGCATTATGGCTAGAGATAAAAGAACAACATCCAAAACTAATCTCCTGCACGTGGACTATTGCATGGCTCCAAATTCAAATAGGATCCAAAATAACATGTTGAGCCAGCAAACTGTGACCTGAAAAAGACATTTATTGATTATAATAGCATAAAAACAAGTAACCAGACCGGTTTCGGCTGGTAAAAAACACAGCCTTCATCAGTGGGAGCCAGAAAAGTCAAGTGCTACTGTTTAAATACATTCAAGTGCAACTCCATTGGTTCATTTTCAGAATTGCTCATTAAGGTCAGGTGGGAATAATCCTCCTAATTTTACAATCCATTTCTTTTCTTTAGAATCTAAAAGAGAACACCATCCAGTTTTGTTAGATTTGTTACCCTTAACAACATCAATGATCATGAAAGTAAATTTTGCAGTTTTATGTGCCAAACAATGTTTATGCAAGGCATTGCTAACTTTTTTATTTTTAATGTTACTTACATGTTCAGAGATACTCAGCCTGAGAGGACGAGATGTTTATCCAATGTAAAAGGACCCGTAGGTGCATGTTGCCAAATAGACTAACCAGTCACTGCTACAATAGCAAAAAATTGGATATCATAAACCATGGCACAATTTTTACTCATAAATTGTTTAGATTTGGTTACTTTATCACAATTGATGCAGTGGCCACATGGGAAGCAGCCAATCAGAGGTTCACCAGTCAAGGTGGTTTGCTGTAAGTGAGCGTGCCCAGTGGCATGAGTATGTTTATAATGGTTAAAGCAAGATGCCAAGTTCTTACCTTTACGAAATGAAAACAGGCATCTGTCTGGTATTATGTTAGCTAGTTATTGATCACATTCTAATATGTTCCAGTGTCTATGTATGCTGTTAATTAATAATTCAGAATTCCTAGCATAAGTGGTTACAAACTTGATAGGTTGGGGTCCCTCCCTGTTCCATGGTTTGTAGGTTAACAAATCCTCCCTGTGAAGTGTGTTGGCCCAATTGCTGGCTTGCAGAACATGTCCCATATGATATCCCCTGGATCTGAATCTGTTAGTCAGGTCCTGTCTGTGTTCTTGAAAAGAGGTTTCATGGGAACAAATCTGCCTCATTCTTATGAATTGAGATTTCGGGATGTTTCTAGCAATGTGAGGAGGATGAAAGCTGGATGCATGGAGGACAGTATTGTATTAGGGGTACTTCCTGAAGACCTGTGTACTTAAAGTGTGGTCAGGTTGTCTGTTGACCAGAACATCAAGAAAGGTGATAGTACTTACATGATAGTTTGCTGTAAATTGTAGACCCCATTTGTTGTCATTCAGGTAAGATATAAATTCAGATAGATACTCCACATCTGCCCTCCATACCATCCAGCAATCATCCAAATAACATCTCCAGATGTCGATTTCATCCAAATAGATATTGTGGCTGTTATCATAAATTATTTTATCTTCAATGAAGGCCATGAATAGGTCAGCATAGATGGGGCAAAGGACGCCCCCATCGCTGTACCCTTAGTTTGCCAGTAGCAAGTGTCCTGATAAAAGAAGACGTTATTGATAAGGACATGTTCTGCAAGACCTACCACGACAGAATTGAAGTCTGGTTCATATAAATCAGCCACATTTAGCCAATGGGCCATAGCTTCCAAACCTACCTTATGAGGAATGTTGGTATATAGAGCGCTGACATCAAGTGTGCACATTAGCCATCCTGGTTCCAACTGTGTATCAGAAATGATTTGTAGAAATTCAGTAGTGTCCTGTAAATGGGAAAGTACCCGTGATAATAAAGGCTTCAAATATTTGGTGAGGAATATAGATAGTGGTTCCGTGATGTATCCCCTGCCTGACACAATAGGTCTACCTGGTGGATTAACTGGATCCTTGTGTATCTTGGGTAGAAAATAGATGTATTGATTGGCAGATTCCTGAATTGTTAGCTGCTGCATCATGTTTATTGTAATGATACCTTCGTCCCTGGCAATAGATAGAAAGTCATCAATCTGTTTCTTAAATCTAAACGTGGGGTTGATTGGCATTTCTGAATAATAGCGTCTGTCCGAAAGTTGTCTCTTGGCCTCTTTGTCATAATCGGACCAATTCATGACTACTACCACCCCACCTTTGTCAGCAGAAATGATGACTATATCCCTGTTGTTCTGTAATTCAATGAGTGCCTGTTTCTCACTCAGTGACAAGTTATTGAGTTTGAAGCGAGTATCAGAGCCAGAATAATGCAGATCTTTGAGAATACTGCTCTGAAACTGGTGTACAATGGGATGCATGGGAGGAAGGTATCTAGATTTATGATATAAAAATTTCTCATGATTATAATTACCATCCAAATTACCAAACTGCAGCTTAAGGTTTAGAATTCTGCAAAAAAGGCATAACGTCTGGTGCCAGGACATCCTCAGATACCACAAAACCAGGGATAAAAGTAAGACCTTTATTGAGAATGGACAGGTGAGTGGGTGACAAAACAAAGTCTGATAAATTTAAAACATTTGCATTTACATTCTTGTTTATTTCTGCGTTGCTAATTTCAACAGCCTTTGAATGTCGTTGATTTTTCCTGTGCTTCCTCCCCCCTCGTTTATATTTTGTCCTAAAGGGACAAATCCCTGCATCCTTTTGGGGGTCGGTGAATCTGATGCCAAGTGTATGTCGCTGTCTGTGCAGGATGATGGGTCATCAGTGAATGAACCATTGTCTGTGGTTTGTTTCCTAAGAATGGACCTGGGCCTTTTTCTTTTTGGAGTTCTGAGTTTATTTGATGTAAATCTAACATGTTTATTAGAGTTGCTAAAAGGGTTGGCACCCTGGTAATCAAGCTGATCACGCTGAAATTTTTTAATGTTTCTGATCTTTAGTTGCTCTTCAAGGTTGCTAAGATAAGTTGCCGCCTTATTCAAATGTTTAGTAAAAAAACTGTCTCCCTCAAATTGTTGTACTTCATTGCACAATTCACTGACTACATTGATCTCACGGTTAATTACTCTATCATGGTACTTGGCCAAAGCCTCAACAAAAGACATGGTGGCCTGTTGTTGTATAGCTGCCCATTGACTATTTAACTCCTCGTCAGCCTTACCCACATGGGGTTGTATTCTGATTCTAAGCCCTCTTGGTGTAATGCCTTTGGCCATATAGGCCTTGAAAAGCTTAGAGTGCCATACATTAGATCTTAAAGATCTAAGATGCTTATGCAACTTATGAAAGGCTAGTCCACAAGTGGACTCAGGCCCCAAAGGGTCACTGGTGTTGCCATTGTTTTTACTGGGACCCAGCCCAAATACTCCAAGATCCTCTCTGTCTGCTGATAGACCCGAGACTAAACTGAGTAGATCCATGCTGGTGCTTTATCAAAAATTGCTGATAGCAATAATAATAATAAAGATGATTGATCAACTCAGAAGAACAAACAAACAGCTATTTATAAAGATATTGACAATGTATTTGCGTCCTTATAGATATTTGACAATAATAGCATTGATCCAAAAAATTGGGATTGCTACATCAGTATCATAGGACCATGGCCAATTTTTAGATAAAGGGACAATAATAGCCAGAGAAAGCAAGGGCCAAATACTGGCCAGTTTCACAAATGCTACGTCCCTTCACAAAACCTGGGAAAGTAATGCCTAGGCACAAAACAAATCCTAGATCAATTTGTGTTTAGTAAAAACTGAAAAAGACAAAAAAAGGTCAAGAGACAAAACCTTGGGTCAAAATAAATGACCAGCGTCCAAGTGGGGCGCAGAGAATGAAACTTGTTGTTATGGTGAAATAGTCAAGGGAGTCAACCAACAATAGTCATATAATCAGTAATGTATTATCATGACCTGGGAGCAACAATGTAGCTCAAGACCAGTACAAAAAGCACAGACAACCAAAGTGCCAACCAATGATTAAATGGGAAATATCCCAATTCAAAAAACAATTACTGAAAAAGCCTAGAGCTCATAGGGCAACTAGCACCAAGCTCAATGATACCTAAGCAGGCTAAGGTTATGTTCAAAAGCACAGAAGGTATAGAAAGTCATATAAAACATATATCCTCATGCAGGAGGTTGGTTTTGGATGTTGCACCACTTACTACATCCTGCTGGGGGGCCTGTGAACCTGATGCTGGCTGTAAGATTGTCTCTGCAGTCCCATATACTGTTTCTCAATTTTTGGCTCATTTTCTTGCTCCAACAAGCCGTCTGGTTTATACTTCAACCATTTGGAAACCTTCCCTTCACAATATCTGGATTTTTTTCAGGGATATACGTTTAGAAACATCAGATTTATTCTATGTTGCTCGTAGCAGCCTGGCATGTCGGCCTAACGAACGTGTGGCAGCATTGGCGCCTTATATGATGATACTCAATTATTTGAGCATCTAAAAGGTACTGTTTTTGCTTTATATGGAACAATTTTCATCTTTTTGGATTACAGCTTGTTCTTGCTAACAGCCACTGTTGAGCATACCGCTCATACTGTCTGTTTTCAGAACGGACTTGTTTTGTATAACTTTTTAGCTATCTTCTTCTCGAGAATTGGTTATCCGGCAATTCTGTACTGATTTTTATGACAAATGGATGGATGTCATTGCTATTTTTCCGAATTATTCCAATTTTGCTACATGAACATCAGAGGGGCATTACGGTCATTAGGTTCAACAGCATTACATCAAGACGGCCACGTCGGATATGATTTTTTTCTGGCACTTAACTAACTTTTTGGTTGTGATTGAGTATGCAACATCGGACTATCTAATGATTGATTAATTCACACCAGTCCGTGTTCTGAATAGACCAGAAGATTGTTGGACACTATTTTGTTTCCACAAATGCTTTTTTGATCATTTTCTATAGCAATGCAGTTATTTTTGATGAAGGGGCTAACTACCCTATGCATAGGAATCTCCGTTTCTTATAACAGCGCAATATACAATTATATCTGATTTTTGTCTTTGGCTAGCTTGTTGATGTTTATATGACATTGGCACAAGGTATATGGGGAACTAGATACCAACAAGCCAGTGTAATAGGTTCATGTATTTGTGGGCTCTTGCAAATCTCTCTGTCATTTAATCAACTGTTTGGTCAGGATTGAATATTTAATATCGGATTGCCTAAGTTGGTCCAATTCATACCAGTCTGATTTCTGATAAGACCAGAAGGTCATTGAAGACAACTTTGTTTTTGCAAATTTCTTTTTTGACTGTTCTTACAGTAATCTAACTATTTTTGATTGAGAGGGCCAGCTGTCTTATGTATAGGTATGTCCATTTTTCTCAACAGTTTATTTCATTTGATTTTTGTTGTTTACTAGCCTGTTGGTCAGATGTTTGTATGACATTGGCATAAGGTATATGGGGAACTAGATACAAACAAGCCATTATTATTGGTTCATTAGTGTTCGCATGTTCTCTAATGCTTTTTCAGTAGTCAGGTATTCAAGGTTTGTTGCAGGCACAATATTTATTCAATTTACTATGCCATTGGCTATATTATAACTGTAGCCCATTTATAACTGTCTATCCAGTACCAGCTCTCACAGCATTACTATTTTGGATCCATTTCAGATCGAATGCAGTGTTTACCCTGTTTTATATGACTTTCTTCATAATATTTCTCAATTTTTTGAGGATATTCACACTATATCAGGGTTCTTTTATAAATAAGCATTCATGGTACATTTTAGGCACAACACTCTTTATACCTTTTGTGCTTTTGAACATAACCTTAGCCTGCTTATGTATCATTGAGCTTGGTGCTAGTTGCCCTATGAGCTCTAGGCTTTTTCAGTAATTGTTTTTTGAATTGGGATATTTCCCATTTAATCATTGGTTGGCACTTTGGTTGTCTGTGCTTTTTGTACTGGTCTTGAGTTACATTGTTGCTCCCAGGTCATGATAATACATTACTGATTATATGACTATTGTTGTTGGTTGACTCCCTTGACTATTTCTCCACAACAACAAGTTTCATTCTCTGGGCCCCATTTGGACGTTGGTCATTTATTTTGACCCAAGGTTTTGTCCCTTGACCTTTTTTTGTCTTTTTCAGTTTTTACTAAACACAAATGGATCTAGGATTTGTTTTGTGCCTAGGCATTACTTTCCCAGGTTTTGTGAAGGGACGTAGCATTTGTGAAACTGGCCAGTATTTGGCCCTTGCTTTCTCTGGCTATTATTGTCCCTTTATCTAAAGATCGGTCATGGTCCTATGATACTGATGTAGCAATCCCAATTTTTTGGATCAATGCTATTATTGTCAAATATCTATAAGGACACAAATATATTGTCAATATCTTTATAAATAGTTGATTTTTTGTTCTTCTGAGTTGATCAATCAACTTTTTTATTATTATTGCTATCAGCAATTTTTGATAAAGCACCAGCATGAATCTACTCAGTTTAGTCTCGGGTCTATCAGCAGACAGAGAGGATCTTGGAGCATTTGGGCTGGGTCCCAGTAAAAACAATGGCAACACCAGTGATCCTTTGGGGCTTGAGTCCACTTGTGTTCTAGCCTTTGATAAGTTGCATAAGCATCTTGGATCTTTAAGATCTAATGTATGGCACTCTAAGCTTTTCAAGGCCTATATGGCCAAAGGCATTACACCAAGAGGGCTTAGAATCAGAATACAACCCCATGTGGGCGAGGCTGATGAGGAGTTAAATAGTCAATGGGCAGCTATACAACAACAGGCCACCATGTCTTTTGTTGAGGCTTTGGCCAAGTACCATGATAGAGTAATTGACCGTGAGATCAATGTAGTCAGTGAATTGTGCAATGAAGTACAACAATTTCAGGGAGGCAGTTTTTTTACTAAACATTTGAATAAGGTGGCAACTGATCTTAGCCACCTTGAAGAGCAATTCAAGATCAGAAAAATTTAAAAAATTCAGCATGATCAGCTTAATTACCAGGGTGCCAACCCTTTTAGCAACTCTAATAAACATGTTAGATTTACACCAAATCAACCCAGAACTCCAAAAAGAAAAAGGCCCAGGTCCATTCTTAGGAAACAAACCACAAACAATGGTTCATTCACTGATGACCCATCATCCTGCACAGACAGCGACATACACTTGGCATCAGATTCACCGACCCCCAAAAGGATGCAGGGATTTGTCCCTTTAGGACAAAATATAAACGAGGGGGGAGGAAGCACAGGAAAAATCTACAACATTCAAAGTCTGTTGAAATTAGCAATGCAGAAATAAACAAGAATGCAAATGTAAATCTTTTAAATTTATCAGACTTTGTTTTGTCACCCACACACCTGCCCATTCTCAATAAAGGTCTTACTTTTATCCCTGGTTTTGTGGTATCTGAGGATGTCCTGGCACCAGACGTTATGTCTTTTTGCAAAATTCTAAACCTTAAGCTGCAGTTTGGTGATTTGGATGGTAATTATAATCATGATAAATTTTTATATCATAAATCTAGATACCTTCCTCCAATGCATCCTATTGTACACCAGTTTCAGAGCAGTATTCTCAAAGATCTGCATTATTCTGGCTCTGATACTCGCTTCAAACTCAATAACTTGTCACTGAGTGAGAAACAGGCAATCATCGAATTACAGAACGACAGGGATATAGTCATCATTTCTGCTGACAAAGGTGGGGCGGTAGTAGTCATGAATTGGTCCAATTATGACAAGGAGGCCAAGAGACAACTTTTGGACAGACGCTATTATTCAGAAATGCCAATAAACCCCACGTTTAGATTTAAGAAACAGATTGATGACTTTCTATCTACTGCCAGGGACGAAGGTATCATTCCAATAAACGTGATGCAGCAGCTAACAATTCAGGACTCTGCCAATCAATACATCTATTTTCTACTCAAGATACACAAGGATCCAGTTAATCCACCAGGTAGACTTATTGTGTCAGGCAGGGGATACATCACGGAACCACTATCTATATTCCTCACCAAATATTTGAAGCCTTTATTATCACGGGTACATTCCCATTTACAGGATACTACTGAATTTCTACAAATCATTTCTGATACACAGTTGGAACCAGGATGGCTAATGTGCACACTTGATGTCAGCGCTCTATATACCAACATTCCTCATAAGGTAGGTTTGGAAGCTCTGGCCCATTGGCTAAATGTGGCTGGTTTATATGAACCAGACTTCAATTCTTTCCTGGTAGGTCTTGCAGAACATGTCCTTACCAATAATGTCCTCTTTTATCAGGACACTTGCTACTGGCAAACTAAGAGTACAGTGATGGGGGCGTCCTTTGCCCCCATCTGTGCTGACCTATTCATGGCCTTCATTGAAGATCAAATAATTTATAACAGCCACAATGTCTATTTGGATGAACTTGACATCTGGTGACGTTATTTGGATGATTGCTGGATGGTATGGAGGGCAGATGTGGAGTATCTAGCTGAATTTATATCTTATCTGAATGACAACAAATGGGGTCTACAATTTACAGCAAACTATCATGTAAGTGCTATCACCTTTCTTGATGTTCTGGTCAACAGACAACCTGGCCACACTTTAAGTACACAGGTCTTCAGGAAGTTCCCTGAATACAATACTGTCCTCCATGCATCCAGCTTTCATCTTCCTCACATCGCTAGAAATATCCCGAAATCTCAATTCATAAGAATGAGGCAGATTTGTTCCCATGAAGCCTCTTTTCCAGAACACAGACAGGACCTGACTAACAGATTCAGATCCAGGGGATATCATATGGGACATGTTCTGCAAGCCAGCAATTGGGCCAACACACTTCACAGGGAGGATTTGTTAACCTATAAACCATGGATCAGGGAGGAACCCCAACCTATCAGGTTTGTAACCACTTATGCCAGGAATTCTGACTTATTAATCAACAACATACATAGACACTTGAACATATTACAATGTGATCAAGTACTATCTAACATAATACCAGACAGATGCCTGTTTTCATTTCATAAAGGTAAGAACTTAGCATCTTGCTTTAACCATTATAAACATACTCATGACACTGGGTACACTCACTTACAACAAACCACCTTGACTGGTGAACCTCTGATTGGCTGCTTCCCATGTGGTCACTGCATCAGTTGTGATAAAGTAACCAAATCTAAACAATTTACGAGTAAAAATTGTGCTATGGTTTATGACATCCAATTTTTTGCTAATTGTAGCAGGGACTGGTTAATCTATTTGGCAACATGCACCCGCGGGTCTTTTACATTGGACAAACATCTCGTCCTCTCAGGCTGAGAAATTCTGAACATGTAAGTAACGTTAAAAATAAAAAAGTTAACAATGCTTTGTATAAACATTGTTTGGCACATAAAACTGCAAAATTTACTTTCATGATCATTGATGTTGTTAAGGGTAACAAATCTAACAAAACTGGATGGCATTCTATTTTAGATTCTAAAGAAAAGAAATGGATTGTAAAGTTAGATGGATTATTCCCAACTGGCCTTAATGAGCAATTTTTAAAATGAACCAATGAAGTTGCACTTGAATGTATTTAAACAGTAGAACTTGACTTTTCTGGCTCACACTGATGAAGGC
Source organism: Protopterus annectens (assembly GCF_019279795.1). Lineage (NCBI taxonomy): Eukaryota > Metazoa > Chordata > Ceratodontiformes > Protopteridae > Protopterus > Protopterus annectens. Next base: position 1,448,653,810 of record NC_056728.1, read on the forward strand.
TGTGTTTTTTTACCAGCCAAAACCAGTCTGGTTACTTGTTTTTATGGTATTATAATCAATAAATGTCTTTTTCAGGTCACAATTTGCTGGCTCAACATGTTTTTTAGAGATAAAAGAAAACAAGGAATATATAAAAATAGGTAAAGGAATAAAAAGGATAACTGAAAAATCATGGAATGAATAAAGTAAAAAAATATTTGTAAATGTCTGATTATGCCAAGAGGTACTCATGAAGAGTGATATAAGACAAGGCTGTCCAATTAGTTGTATACTCTTTGCATTGGTCATGATTGTGATAGTATGTGAAATAAATTACAAAATGAAGGAGGTGGGTATATAATACCTGAAGGGTTAAGAATTCCACTTTTGTTAACATGCAGATGGCATTACAATAATTGCAAAAAAACAAAAATTATATAACATAAGTAATGATTTACACAAATGAATGTCTGGGATGATAGGGGTAGCTTTAAATAAAGATGAAATTAAAGGTTTAGGTGATGTAGTAAAGATTGGTGGTATATATTTTACAATAAATAAAATGTCTATGTTAGGTTTAAAATTTGGGAATAAAGATGTAAGTAGAATTCAATGGGAAAAACAATAGAAGAAGTAAAGCAAACATGCCTTTTCTGGAAAACATATAACACATCATTCAGAAAAAAAGGCTTATTTGATAAACTCAGTACTGATGGGAAAATAGCACACTTAGCAAGTGCATTTATGTTGCCAATAGTATTTGAAAAGGAATGATTGCAGTTATATTTTTCATGTATATGAGGTTCTAGATTAAACCCAGTAAAAAGAGGGATTTATTGTGCAAAGAAGAAGGAGGTGTGGTGTTTATTAACCCAGCAATATATGCTGCTTCATTAAAATTACAGTGTTAAACTGGATAAATGTAAAAGATAGGAGATTAGTACTAAAAGTAAACCAGGTCAAACCCAGGAAAACCATGCTTAAGAGCATAAACACCAACCAAAAACAAAAAAATAAAGCACAGTAGAGGGACAAGAAATATGTTACCAACATGGAAAACTTAACAAGAAGACTGTAGCCAACATGGAGAACTGAACAAAAAGACCATAGCCAACACGGAAAACTGTATAAATATAAGTATGATAAATGTAGGGGTATGTAAAAAAGAGTAAAAGAGAAAAAAGTATATAAATGAAGAAATAAAATATTACAGAGAAAACCTATTTTTTGTGGAAAATAAAAACTGATGATATAGATAAAAGATATAAAAGCATGGTATAAGAATGCAATGATAAAACATTCTGTTGTAAAATCATTGGGAAAAACAAAACTATAATAATAAGAAGCAAATGGTGTAATCAGAAAGTAGAATGTCAAGATTTTTTTTGTGGAGACTAGTAGTAGATAAACTGAAAGTAAAAGGAAATATGCCATATAAAAAGAAAAGTGATATAATATGTTTACATCGTCAATAAGAAGAAACTACAGAACATGTGTTTTTGAAATGTAATGGAGTAAAAAACTTATTGGAAAAACTATGTAAAGAAGATTTTTGAAGATATGAAAGAAATGGATAAAATAAACATGGATGTGATTCAGTATGAATAAAAAAGAATAGAACAAAAGTTAAATGGGTTATATTGAATGAAAGAATAAATTAAATTATGTTTAATGGCAAATTGATTTTAGCAACAATATCAAGTAAAATCAAATGGCGTTTATGGAAAAAGGAGTGGGAATCTAATACGGATGAAAATTAAGCATGGTTGTAAAGGAAATTATGAATACATGTAGAGATTTGTATATTTATACATTTTTACATATGTAAATATTTGTAAATATGTAAATATTTTTTAAATAAGAGGTATTTTGTATATAAATAAAGAACCACTACTCTCTTTGATAGGTGCTGTGGGATCTTATAAATCCACCTGAACTACAACAACTCAAGGAGATGGGACCTCTGAGTAACATCTCATATAACAGATAATGTACTCAGGTGTGCAGCAACCCACTTATGCTGCACTACACTGGCATCAATCCATCTATCTGGAGTTAGAATAAAATCCACAATCTTCTACAGCAAAGATGAGAGCTCTACTTGCTGCATGAATGACATTATCCAAGTTAATGTGTGATAGTGCATAGGTATCAGGTAAAATCAGTGACATTCTGCAAACTTCAGAGACCGGTCTATATCAGAACATCAAAATATTAAAACTTCAAATGTTCTGATATAGAACACTGTTCAGTGAATGCTAAGAATAGCAAAGCTACACAACAGCGAATTCTTTCCTCAGGAAAGAATTCAGTTGGCCGTTTGTGTGGCTTTGCTATTCTTAGCGCTGTGGTGGAAAGTTATAGGTTGGGTTCAGGTAAGTGTGCGATTATTTGTACGTTAGGGTTAGGGGTGGGTTAAGTGAGTTAGGGTTAGGGTGTGGGTTAGGCGTGTGTGCAATAGTGACAGACTTTAGGGTTAGGGTTGTTTAAGTGAGTTAGGGTTAGGGTGCGGGTTCGGTGAGTGTGCGATAGTGACGGACCTTAAGGTTAGGGTTTGGGTTAAGGTAAGTGGGTAGATAGTAGTGTATGTTTAGTTTAGTGTAGCGTTAGATGTAGGAATTTAAGTGTATGTGTGTGGTTGCTGTTTGTTTGATGTGCTTGTGTTGTGTGTATGTGTTTCAGAGCAGCAATTTTTTTCCATGGGAAAAAATTTGCTGTTCTGAATGTTTGATATTTTCATGTTTAGATGTTTTGGGGCCAATGAAATAGTGTTTGCTATTTTCATCTTTTGATAACGTGATATAAACGCTCTGAGACATATAAAAGACAAGACTAGTCTAATTCACTTAAATGGTTAACAAAACAGGTTTTGCAGCAACATGCATTTTCTGAACATTTGAACAACAAAACTATGGAACGTTAATAATTGTCATTACTGACTGATTATAAACCTCATTTTTAACCTTCAGTGGTTTATCAGAAAATGAAGACCCAAATGAAGGTCTGGCAGTTACTGCAAACAGGATTAAGGCTTTAAACTGTTAGTGAGCTGCTTCCAGTAGTCAAAGGTACATGGTTTGATCCTTTCTAATTCCATTTTTCTATCATATAACTTTGGTTAAATTGTTTAACCAGACAGTGTTTCTGAGTTGTCTCTTTACCAGATTTAAAATACAGACAAAGAAAAAGATAGAACATACATATAAGGCTAAATACTCACACGCAGTTTACTGAACAATAAGTTTAAAGCTAAATCATGATCAAATGGGACCCTAGGCAGAGTAATAGACCAGACTCCCCTCCCTCAGTAGCCATACCAATATCCCATTACTTGGTTGTCTTTTCTTCTTTACTTTTACAATTATCAAAATTTGGGCTTAATTAAAAACCTTTATTAAAAATGTCACAGCAAAATTACTGACAGTGATTTAGTGTATAAATTACCCTCATACTGAAATCAGCCAGCTTAAATAACTATAAACTTCACTTCCTCTGTAACTCACATTTGTTGAAAATGCACCTGGCACCTGATTAAACTACCACAGGTGTGCAAGGATTCATAGCCAGATAGCATATATGGAAGCACTAATTATGAAGTATATGAAGGATGCATTACTTCAAAAGACAAATAGGTAATGAATTTGCTAACAGCTTGGGACAGCCTACTGGACACAAGCGTCTTTTTTCAGGTGCATGCCTGGACCACTGCCTGGTGATATAATTTGATCAGACACTCACTAGACAAAAGTCTGAAGGAATCAATAGCTGTACTACAGGAGGCAGCTCATTAACATTTCATAACCTTAATTCATCTGCTCTATGTGCCAAATCGCTGTATCCCAAAACAGTGCATTTCACACTCTTATGCCTGTAAAAAGCACCTTAAATTGAAAATGTATTCATGGTTAATATTTTGATGTTAAACTCATAGACTTCGTGCTGTGCAGTTTATTCACAAATAAATATGCATACTGTCAAAAGTTAAATAAACAAAGAAACCAAAGATAATACCCAAAGCATATAGCTTTTATGATGAAGCTCATGTTTACTATATTTGATTCCTTCCTTTATACCACAATTACTCTGGGATGCAGGATACACGCATACACACACAATATCCAAACTCATATGTTGTCTATTTATTTGAGACTATCCTACACTGTTGTGGTAAAATATTTCCTGTGCTTTTGAACTGTGAAGTAATTTTGTTGAGTTTTATAGTCTTGTTTTTATTTATTATTAACTATATTACACACACACACACACACACACACACACACACGCACGCACGCACGCACGCACGCACGCACACACACACACACACACACACACACACACACACACACACACACACACACACACACACACACACACACACACACACACACACATGACTATTAATTATAGCCCCTTGTCTAAGTTAATGAATTCAAATGTTTTTGTGTGATAAAATGAATAAACAAATATATAAATAATGACCAAGAAGTGTATTCTAGTTCACTCCTGTGAGAACCATACAGTGCATCCTTCATATACCCACCATGCCCACCCAATATCTTAGCTTAACAAACAGAGATAAAGACCCAAAAATCAGGAACAGATTTTAAATATTTCTCTTATAAGCTGAGAAAGTTTCATTGACAAGTATTTTTGACTGATACATACCTGACATTTAATGATTGTAATTCAGAACAATTTGCCAGAAAGCCACACATTTTGCAAGGAATGAAATAAAAATAATTCTCATTTTCTTTGCACAAGAATTCTGGACAAAGTCAAAAAATAGTAAGGCTTAGGGCCACAAATGGGACAAATTTGAAAAACTTTTTTTATCTAGTTTTTAATCAAGTAAATCCAATAAAGAAAGTGTTCCATTTTGGGGTGAATCATGAATCCTGTCTGAGTGAACTACTTTCAGCCATACCATAAGCAAGAGTAGGTGGGAAGATTCAAGAAGCAATTCATTAACATCTCAATGCCTTAAGTGTCAGACAACTCTTATTCACTTAGGTTAACAAAACTACAACACGTGTAACATCAACATGCGTTTGCAAAACAATAAAAACTATGAATCTCTATAAAAAAATAGAGTAAAGGGAGACAATTGGTGAAGGCATTAAGGCTCTAGCTTAAGGACACATGGTCTGATTCTACAACTGGATGATATTGAGCAAGTCACTTAATCAGAACCCCCTACCTAACTGGGACATTTCACACAAAAACACACACACATATACACTTAGGTATTAGCCGCTGCTTATGCTTTTCTTTTGTTTTTTTGTTTTTTTGTTTTTTTTTTTTTGTCTCTCCCAACTTGAACTGCCTTATTATTGGCTGCTGCTTGTTGAATCTTATCAAAATGCCTGCCTACATTGTGCTCTGGACAATGGGAAGGAAATGTGCAATGCTTAGCTGGAGGCAATGTAAGAAACAGTTGAAAAATCTGCTGTAAATGAGCTGATATCAATGTAAAATGTGCTTGGGAAAAGAATCATCTGGGCATGAATTGTTTAATGGGGCACTCAGGGGCATATATTTTCACGGTTTACTATCATAAGTGTGAATTGCAGTCGTTTGAATACAGCGTTAACTGAACTGTAATATCACATTTCACCACAGCGAATGCACGTAATAGCGACTACAAATTACGAAAATGTCAAAATTGTCGAAACCTGCTTTTTTCAACATCAAAACAGTGTACTTTATAATTCCTTGTGAAATCCATACATAAGTTGCGACAATCCTGTAATTTGAAAGTTCTACTTGCTGACAACGTTATCGATAATGTTAAAACCTCACAGACATATGTATGTCTTTTTCATAAATATTCACACATTGTAAAAAGGAACTCATTACCAATCAGTATAGTATGGCTTTGAATACCATTGTGATGTCTTTTACCTTTACTTTGTGATGTAAAACAAAGTAATTGAAACAGCACAAAACCCATGTGCCACGTACCATATAAAGTAACGATCATTATTCCCCAGTGCACACTACACGTCTGTGCTATAGTGCAATCCAGAAGTGCTCACATTTGTCTGCTAGCAACATGTTAGCACCAATACCTATCACCAACCTTCTTCTCTAAATAATATATATAGCCGTCAATTACCAATATTTGTTTCCCCTTTTGAGATGTGACTGCACCATATACTGAACGCAATTTTCCAGGATATAACATATTTTGCTGTCCGTCATTAACCTGCCAAAACACATATATTTTGCGTAATACCCTATTCACAACTACTTCTCATCACAACTGTACATAGCATTATATACTTTACTGAGTGTAACTAGCTCTTTTAATCCCAAGTACACAATAAGATACACAACGTGTTTATTCCCTTAGAGATACCTGTACTTATGTTAGCACTCTGTCATCAAACATAACATGAGATGCACACAAAGCGGAATGTAGACATACAATATATAATATCGCTATGCTATTCACAATACACATCTTCATATTAATCTTTGATACTTTACCTGTGAAGATGACTGCATTGTGATTAATTTGATAAACGTAAAATATCCACATCATGCACAACATGTGCTAACATCCACGATTTTAACGCTGTATGTTTATCCGCGTATATGAATGTGCGACAACCTTTATTGTCGCACACTTAATGTCGAATACGTTACTACGACTTCACTATAGCAGTCGTACTTTTGAGATTCAATTTGTGGATGTTCAACATAACAATTATGCTACATTGCCAATTCGACTAACTAAAATTTGTACGAGTGCAATTCGCACTTATGATAGTAAACCATTTTCACAGGGGAGTACATGCCTTCATGTGCCTACCTAGGGCCACCTTTGGCAATAACACAAATGGAGGGCCCAAATCTAGCAAGCAGAAATACATGTTGTCCTGTATGGTGGAGAATAGTCGTAAATTCCCAGGGCACTGCATCTAGCATTTTATTTCCTAACATTCCTATGTCATGTGAAGTTAATTGATGAGTGACAGTGTACATCTTGAGTACGTGTCAATAATAACCTTGCCATGTGCCATCGGTTTGGTGTGGGAGTCGCCACTTATGTAAAAATAGGTTCATAGGTTCGTAGGTGGTTACTGGGCTACTGACCAAAAAGTCTTTATAAGCCTAGCCATGTGAACCCAATATAATAAAAAAAAAAAAACAATATAAAGAATCTTGCCTAAACTCTAGATCTTAGTTAGCAATGACTGACCATATCTAGGAGTGCCATAGGTGAAATCCCCAGCAAGAGTTTATGGTTTCCCATCCAGTCATTCAGACTATGTTTAAACAAGGTCATAGAGGGGCTTTGTTTGATGTGAACTGGTAGTCTATTCCAGAGGAGTGGCAACTTCCAATACACATATCTAAAACCAGCAGTGCCTACAGCTGATACATGATAAAGCCTGCATTTGCCTCAAACCTTTGAGAGTATATGTTATACTCTCTCTCTCTTTCACTACATACATATCTATATCTAATATATATATATATATATATATATATATATATATATATATATATACACACATATATACAATTATTTATGATGTGTATATATTATCAATAAACACACACACACACACACACACACACACACACACACACACACACACACACACACACACACATATATGTATATGTGTATATATATATATATATATATATATATATATATGTGTGTGTGTGTGTGTGTGTGTGTGTGTATGTGGATTCACTTCAGAAGTTCGAAATACTGAAATCCCGAATTTAAGTATCTCGAGCCCAAGAAGTCGAATCCACAAAACAATGAAAAGTAAAAACAGTGAAATTCAAAACCTCGAATACTGGAAGTTTTAAATTTCGCGGTTTTACTACACACACAAACACACCATCCACCACACAAACACACACAATCACTGTACTACCCCCCCCACTTAAATATTATCACGCCGAGGTCGCACTACATACAAACACACACAAAACACCACCACACAAGGTACTTTCTCTTTGCACACACACATCACAGCAACAAAACACACTGACACACACCACAGGCTCTACCCATACCCCTTAACACACACACACACACACACTTACCTGAATACATGACCACAGTGGAACTCTAGAAGCATGAAATCAAAACCTCCAGTATTTGAGGTTTCAAATTTCACGCTTCTAAACTTTCGCTATTATGTAGATTCGGCTTCTTGGGCTCGAAATACTGAAATTCGACATTTCAATATTTCGAGCTTCTGAAGGGAACCCATATATATATATATATATATATATATATATATATATATATATATATATATACATATATATATATATATATATATATATATATATATATATATATATATATATATATATATAAAATAGAAAACTATAGTTATATCTGTATAAATAGTTTTATAAATATGTGCTCATATTTATATAGATATGTATAGGGGCATTATCATGTGAACTTGCAAGGACTCATTGTTTTTTAAAGCAAGTATTAATGAAGAGGTGACACTAAGTGAACTGGAGTTTTATGTTTTTTTTTTCCGATTTATCCATGTTAGACTTTATGTTAATATATAAATTTTTCAGTCCTTCAATCATAGCGTGAGGTGTTTAAAAGGTAGACCAATCATAATTGTAAATATTGCTAAAGGGGTTATATGGTTTCATAAAGTAAGCAAAGCCCCCTGTCTGGTAGAGAAAACCTTGCTCTGTTTAAGTCCAATGTCCTATCTCAAATAACAGGAGCCTTATTCACTAGGAGCTATTTCCAAAAACTAAAACAGTATTTCAGGACCCCTAGGTTCCAGACAAGATTTGAACTTCTAAGGAAAGTCCAGGTTGCAGTTCCAAAATAATAGATAACAGATAACTCTAGTAAGAGACAGAAATTCTGATGTTTTGAACTTGTCAGGTTACCTTGACCTAATGGTTTTGGAATGGCATAGAGCTGAAAATCAGGTAGGACAAGGTCTCATACTCAGACTAAATTGATTAGATTTGTATTAGAACTATTTGTGGATGTCACTCCTATAACTGTGGGTGTTTTTTCAATATCTGAGGGCATCCCTCCCATAAGAAATCTACCAGTTTGTGTACTTTAAAAAATATGCTCTGCAATTGTATACTTTTCGTACAGCATTTAAGTGACAATGCCACTAATCACAATATTTATTTCAGCAGCCAACAGACATTTGGCTAAAAACAAATTCTGACACTAAGTGTCACATGTTGCCTGACTTTTCACAGCCCGTACGGTAGGATAGGATGAATTAGATAAACAGATAGATTGTTCCACAGCAGAAGTCACAGCCAACTTATTAGCCTTATTTGTTTTATGTAATGTTATGTCACATTTTTATGTCATGTCATGTTTATCTTTCTAGCTGGCTAATTGTCTATTTATCTATCTGTCTACTGAATTTATCTTATACTTCCATTCATAAATTTACTTATTTACTTACTGATATTTCAAGGAGTTATGTGGAAATGCAAAAAAGTCCACCCAGTTACATAATAAAGCACAATTAAAAATGTATAGAAACAAGACTAATTTGCACATTTGACAGCAGTGTAACTATAACACAGAGTAACATAACTGAACATTACTTAAGGCAAAATGTAATATGACATACATTCGATAAGAAGAACCCATAAAACATTATTCAAACCACCATACACCGCCATGGCTAGAATATGAAACATATAAAACTATAAAAATGAAGAACATTAGCAAAGACTATATGTGTACAACCAACATTGTGTACTAGGTGATCAATAGCATAAGAATGGCACAGTGATGCAGCAGTAACATTGCTGCATCACAGCAAGAGGTTCTCCATTTCAATTCTCGACTGGGGGTGCCTTCTGTGTGGAGTCTGCATGTCCTCCCTGCATTTGTGTGGGTTTCCTCTGGGTGCTCTGATTTCCTCTCACATCACAAAGACATGCATCTGGAGTGTTTCTCCCTGGGCTTCCGCTGAAAATTGGCTTTGTTCCAAGTCAGTCTTTCCCGGTTAACAAATGTTTAATAAAAATAAATAAAGAACTGGCACAAAAATAAAGTTTATCAAAGAACTGTAATGTATAGACAAAGTCTATGTAGACAGATGGTTCCCTATCAGAAGCCTGAAACACTATAAGCTTGAAAATCAAAATCCTGAAACCAAAAGCCTGAAAATTCAAAATCCCGAAAACCCAAATTCCTGAAACTCAAAATCCTGAAAACACAAATAATGCTAATATGTCACTATAAAGACACTAATATCTACCAACTGACCCTGACCCTAACCCTAACCCTAAGGTCCGTCACTATCGCACACTCACCTGACCAGCGCCCTAACCCTAACTCACTTAAACCGCCCCTAACCCCAATATTTGTCACTATTGCATACATGCCTAACCTGCGCCCTAACCCTAACTCACTTAAACCGCCCCTAACCCTAACATAAAACCAACCGCACACTTACCTGAACCCAACGCATGACCTAACACCACAGGGCTAACAATAGCAAAGCCACAATGACGTCAGTATGTCCATTTTGTGTTTTCAGGATTTTGAGTTTCAGGATTTTGGGTTTTCGGGATTTTGAATTTTCAGGCTTTTGGTTTCAGGATTTTGATTTTCAAGCTTATAGTGTTTCAGGCTTCTGATAGGGAACCAGACAAATATATATATATATATTTTTTAGAGCAGAAAGCAAATATGAATCATTGATATAAATATAATAAATGAATAAAGATACTTGTGTAATGTTGCACCAAGCCTTTGTAGACACCATGGAAAAAGATGTAAAGCAACATTGGAGAAGTATAAAAGGAAATCACTCTTAAGCATACAAAAAAAATGAAACAAATGGACAATGATGTGGCCCATGTTAATCTGGTAGGCAATGATCAAGTAGGAACACAGTAGTTACAGAAACACAGGCTTTAATGAAGCTTTCAGGCTCTCAACCCTTCATCAGCATATAACATTATACATTTCAATCCATTTAAATAGAGGAAACAGTTAAAATCACATGATCAAACCAGCCAATAAAACATACTAAAAGGAAAAAGGAAACAAATACATCAAATTCTGTAAGGAAATATGTGTGAGTCCCTTTATTCTAAAAACCATCATGGTAATATACTTAAGGTTATTTGTTATACTACAAAATTAATTATGTATTATAAATTACTCATTTGGCGCTTCACTAATACTGGTTTAATAGTAAAAGTACCATTCAAACCAGGTAAAGTGTCAGCTTGTAGTCTTATTATCCATTCTAGCTCTCTCATATCTAAAAAGTTGTTAATATCACCCCCCCTCACACCCACTTGCACTACATCTATACATCTAAACTTAAAAGTGTGGTTGCTGAATTCATATATATGCTTAAATAAAGCATTTGTCTGTATTTGTCTATTTATCTCTGATCTATGTTCGATTATACGGTCTTTGAGCCTACGTATAGTCTTTCCTACATAAAAAGCCTGACATTGTATGCAGGTGGCGAGGTAGACTAATTTCATAGTATTACAATTAGCACTACAGTAAAATTGAAATTTTTTATGTGTGACAGGATGTTTAAAGGTACTATCTGTATCTAAAATGTCAATGCAACAGCTACAATTGTAACATTTATAAGTCCCTATCTTACTATGTATGGTATTATGTTGTTCCACAAAATCTTACATATTCTTTAAACATTGACTATTCCTATAGGAGAAGCTGGGTTTGGGGCCCACTATTGAGCTGAATTCAGGCATTGCCATTAAAATTGGCCAATTTTTCTTGATTATTTCACATATTTGGTTAGAGTAGCCAGAGTATGTGGTAATGTATCTCAGAGTATTTTCTTTCTTTTTATTAACTATCGATAAACTATAATTAACATCTATCTCATCTTCTATGAAAATGGGTTTATAATCAGTTTTTCTGCCCTCTGTTGTTATTTTAATAGTTTTATCAATAATACTTTCAGCATATCCACTTCTCAAAAACTCTGTTTTCATATTTGTTATTTCATTAATGTATATTTGTTCATCTGTTGTTAATCTACTTATTCTTATAAACTGTGATTTCATTATACTTTTAAATACATGTGAAGGATGCATACTAGTACTATCCAAGTATCTTATTGTATGGACGTCTTTCTTATATACCATAGTTTGTATCATGTTGTTCTTTTTATATAACTTTACATCCAAAAATATCATTTCATCTGGTGAGAAGCACATTTTAAATTTAAAAAAATTTGTAGTGTTATTAATGTATGTTGTGAAAGAATGAAGTTCTTCTATCGTGCCATCCCATACGAAGAAACAATCATCTACAAATCTTGCATAACTTTTTACATGTACATTCAGTGCATTTTATTACTTAAAATAAATTCCTTCTCCCATTGGAAAAGTACTAGATTCGCAAAAGTATTTGCCACAGAAGTACCCATGGCTACTCCAGTTAATTGTTTATATGGAGTACCATTAAAAATAAAAATATTATTAGTTAGTACCAAATGAAGAAGAAAGCATATATTTTCCACTTCACGAGATTGCTTAGTCGTGTTAGACAGTAAGAACCTTCTAATTGCCTCTATGCCATAATCTATGGGAATAACCGTAAATAACGATTCCACATCCAATGTTACAAAAATATAGTCATAAGGCGCATTTTTATACCATATACTAAGGTTCTTCAAGAAGTGTGAGCTGTCTTTTATTATGCTACCACATTTAGGTAATAACTCAGATAGTACATTCTGTAAATATTTAGATATAGTTTCAGTTATCCACCCCTTACCTGAGACTATAGGTCTCAATGGTGGTTGCTCTAAAGATTTGTGTATCTTTGGAATTCCATATATTTGTGGAATTTTAGGGCATGGGGTGGAGAAATAATTAAACACATCTATTGAAATATCATTGTTTAACTGCATGTCATAAATAGCCATGTTCACCTGTGTAATACAGTTTTTCACATCAGGAAAAGTAATCTTTTTAAAAGTATCAGTATCAGATAAGAATGCAGTAAATTCATTCATATAATAAGTTCTGTCCATTAAGACTATTGCCCCACCCTTATCTGCTTGCTTTATAATTATATCTTTCTCATTCTTTAAATATTTAAGGGCTTGATATTCTTTAAAAGAAAGATTATAGTTCCTTTTTGTTGTATCACATTTAGAAAACATAGTTCTTAATTCAAGTTCAACAATATTTATAAATGCTAGAATAACCGGAGACAACTGAGGAATAAATAAGCTTGATTTTCTACATACAGCACTATTTTGAACTGAATTTTTAAATATAAATTTTAACATCAAGCTTCTAGCAAACAGTTTTAAGTCTATAATGGCACTTACAACATTATCCATAGCAAAGGGAATAAATTTCAAGCCTTTGCTTAGTACTAATAGCTGCTCTTGTGAAAGAATCCTTTGCGTTAAATTTAAAGTACCTTGTTTTATTATTGCAGTCTCTCTTATCGGCGTATGTTTTGTTGCTTTTCTTTGGACTGCTGTACTTCCTCTTTGCCCCTTGAGTTTGAGGCGATTCCCCTGTCGCAGATATCAAGTTGTTTTCTGTGTTTATTTTTTCACAGAAACCCTTTCTGGTTGTTTAAGTCGAAAGGGTAAAAAAGATGAAATTTCCGTCTGCCTCTTTCCTTTGACATCACGCAATTGCTCTGGTGGTGTTGGTGTCTTAGGTAAATCCAAAGTTACATTTTCTGTTGCTGAAGTTAAAAGGACTTCTACGTTGGTTTCCACTGGTCATTGGCTTGCTTCTTTCTCATTAGCTTTCTCAGCTCCACACTGAGAAGGCATTGCGTGTGTTACGCTTGACGTACGCACTCGCTGATTGGTCGGGATGTGATTAGATGTGCCAGGAGCGTAAATTCATCTAGACGGTCTAACAGCTTAGTAGTATTCATAGAATGAGAGTTACGCTGAGGTTGTTGTTTGTAATTAACTGATTTTGATGGATATTTAAAGTCAGTTTTCGGCCAAGAGAAAATATGACCGTTTTTATAATCTTCAATATCTCGCTGTAATTTACGTTTCTTTTTGATCTCCAGCCTATTGTCCAGTAATTGCATTTTTTCTATGAAAACTTGATAAGCATTGTGTGAGGTATCATTTTTAAGTATTAACAAGACTTCTTTATCACATTGCTCTATTTCCTGCAATAAAGTTTCCTCTGTCTCTTCAAAATAATTGTTCATAAGCTTCATATAACTTGCACTCAATTCTAAATTAAGCTGTTGCCATTTCACTAAAAGTTCCTCATAGGTATTAACATACGAGGGCATTTTGAGTACACGCAGTCCTCTAGGCACAATGCCTAGTTCAAGGTAGGCTAAGAAGCTAAGCCTCTGCCATTGCAGCTGTTTATAGCTACTAACCTTCTTTTCTAGTGTATTAATCAACGCAGTTAGTTTCGTTGTGTCTTCAGCTACCAGAGTCTTGTGAGAGTTAGCATCAGGTAACTGGTTGTGCAATAATGGATTATTCACCTTTGTTAAGAGTCTCTTAATAGACAGAGCCATTCTCCAAAGAAAAGGATGAAAAATAAGGCAGCTGGTTTGAATTCCTCTTATCAGCGTTGTCTGTAGCGCTTGTAGTGAATATAGTTAATCGAACTGAACACATAGATAGAACAAAATCTCAGCAGGAACACAGTAGTTACAGAAACACAGGCTTTAATGAAGCTTTCGGGCTCTCAACCCTTCATCAGCATATAACATTATACATTTCAATCCATTTAAATAGAGGAAACAGTTAAAATCACATGATCAAACCAGCCAATAAAACATACTAAAAGGAAAAAAGGAAACAAATACATCAAATTCTGTAAGGAAATATGTGTGAGTCCCTTTATTCTAAAAACCATCATGGTAATATACTTAAGGTTATTTGTTATACTACAAAATTAATTATGTATTATAAATTACTCATTTGGCGCTTCACTAATACTGGTTTAATAGTAAAAGTACCATTCAAACCAGGTAAAGTGTCTTGTAGTCTTATTATCCATTCTAGCTCTCTCATATCTAAAAAGTTGTTAATATCACCCCCCCTCACACCCACTTGCACTACATCTATACATCTAAACTTAAAAGTGTGGTTGCTGAATTCATATATATGCTTAAATAAAGCCTAGTCAAACAGTGTCCTGGCTTTTGCCACCCAAGAAAATTTTTCCTGTGCCACTGTTGAGCAGAGCCACAGAAGTGATGCCCGGGGTGAATTTCCTATCTCCCATCCAGTCATCAAGATTTTTCTTGAAGAGTGCTAATGAGGAGCTTTGTTTGATACAGATAGATAGTTTGTTCCAGAGTATGGGAAGTCTCTGGGACAGGAATCTATCCCTCCAGCATGTTCTGTTTATTGTGGTGACAAGGTTTGGGTCCTTAGAGCGTGTAGCTCAGAGGGATTGGGATTTCTTTAAGTGGAGCATGTCCAACAGCTCTGGGTTTGACATAGCTTTGTATGTTAGGCAGAGTTCACCTCTGAGTAGGTGATATGCGACAGAGTAAAGCTGGAGTTTTTTGAGACGGTCTGCATAGGGCATCTTTTTGAGGCCAGTAATCCTCTTTGTGAGGTATTTCTGCGGCCTTTCCAGTTGTTGTAGATGTCTTGTGAGGTACATACCAAAAGGGGCATTGTACTCTATAATGGGTCTGATGAGTGATGAGTAGAGGGGAACAATGACCTCTTTTTTCCTGGATGAGAACCCTTTTATGATGAGGTGTGCCACGTAGAAGGATTTCCTTACTACTGTGGCAATGTGATTATCAAAGGAGAAACTACTGTGCACCTGTGTCCCAAGATCTCTTATCACACTTTCATTGTTAAGTAGACTACTGCCTATGTGGTAGTTCATGGGTACAGAGTTTTTACCAAAAGGGATGACAATGCACTTTTTGGCATTGAGCTTAAGGCCATGGCTTTGACACTAGGCATCTGTATCAGTGAGGCCCTTTTGTAGGATGTCCACATCGTTAGGAGTTTTGATTATGGCTCCTAGTTTGCAGTCATCTGTGAACTTTGTTAGCCAAAGACCTTCTGTGTTAGCCTGTACTTCAGATAAATAGATACCAAACAGGAGAGGACCACTTGTCACTGGTCTGAAATTGGATTTGGAGTCTGCTACTTTCACATTTTGGGTTCTGTCAGTGAGCCAGTTTGCAACCCATCTTGTCACATAGGGATTTATACCTAGTTTAGTGAGTTTATCCATAGCATCCCAAGGTGCAGGCACCTGGTTGATGGACTTTGTTTAATCATACTATGAAGCTTTTTTTTTTATGCCTCCTACTGGCTGCCAGCCAAATGCCCAATGACCAACTGGAACATTTATTCCTGCATGGGGCATGAGCCTTAACCAGACCATAGTGCCCCAATAAGGCAAAAGCTGGTCACTATCATCACCTATGCAGACTTAGTTTCATCTCCCCCTGAACTCTGATGCTCGTAACCCACTCATAGCAGCTCTGAGAGATGTTTAAGTGACCAGTTTTATAAGGGAAGAATGTGTGAGTTTCCCCATGTGGCTTCCTACAGACCTATGCTGCTATACAGCTAAAGCATGTCCCTCTTCACCCAGAGCTCTATGTAGATGTTACTGAAGTGACAAGACAACTTGTTTCACCCCTTTCTCCCAGGATGGTTGAGCTATGTGCCACTCCATTTCCATCTACCGTCCACTGTCCCTCTGGCTACTACATCCATTAATCTAACATTGGTCATCTGGGTCACAGTAAGAGCTTTATTCTTATGTGCCATCTAGGAAGTTTCTTAGCACTGGGACAACAGTCATTATACTATCAGTCTGTCGTAAATGATATGGAGCATATGCAGGGAGACAATGCATGTTTACAATATGGCATCCATCTTAGGAAGCAGCAATCAATCCATAATTAGCTAATTTGTGAATCAGGAGCATGCAGTTATGATGAAACCCATTTAAATGAATGTTGCTGGACTATTGTTACTAGAATGAAAGCCTGTTATACTGAAGCACTTCTGCAGCAAAACATAGACCAATCAATTTTGTCAAAAAGAATTGTTGTTATAGTATCTCACAGTTAAGCACTCTGGAATCTACTCCACAGTTGTCTGACCAGTATGTATAAGTAATTACACTATCAGTGGGAAAAGTACCACATGGAAGATGGGGGTTATATTGCTGTTCTGCAAAACATGTCAGTTCATTCATTTTTGTTCATATATTATTACTTTGTTTCCATTTGTTGGTTTCAATGGAGTTTCAGCATGTACATTTTTCAAAAGCAATCTACTTTGTTATAGTATTACCCTTATTAGATTTTTCTTCCCAGTCAATAGTAGTTCCCCCTTACTGTTTCTAGTTGTCTCTCCTTCCTCCAACAGACTGAGAGCATGGCCTGTAAAACATACTTACAGAAAATTGGGGTAGCCATGGGATCTCCCTGTGGTGCAAGTGTCGCAAACTTGGTCATGGCTCAATGGGAACATCTTTATGTCCTTAACAATTCTCATTTTAAATACAAGTTAATTCTGTACACTCGCTATTTGGACGACATTTTTATTTTATTAGATGGTGACCAAATTGTTAGTGACTCACTGGTTGACTATTTTAATTCAACCACCCAGTTTCTGCGATTTATCTCTGCTTTCCACACTGACTCCATGGCTTACCTCGATATTTTACTTTTTAAGGATATACGTTCCCAAAAATATACAGCTAACATTTATAGAAATATCACTTATTCCAACTCATTTCTACATTTCTCCAGTTGTCACCCATTACATCAAAAGCGAGCTATAGTAAAGGGACAGTTAGTTAGGGCAGCTCATATTACCACATCTGACAGTGATTTCCTTGTTGAATGCAGGTATGTAAGAAGTTTGTTTTCACATCGAGGGTACCCAGATGAAATGCTTGATGCAATTATAGACAAAGTGTCTTCTAAACGTCTACGTCAGTTTTGCAAACCTACTCTGAATAGAGAACATTTCCCTCCTAATGTAATCAAGGATTTGGTTGTTGAACCAGTGAATGATTCTATGGTTATACATTTTCCTGAGAGACCAAGTGTTACTTTTATAACAACATATAACCTTAATAGTAGTGAATGTTTCCAGATTTTGTGTAAAAATTGGGACCTGTTTAAAAATGACAACAGTGTCTATCAGAAACTAGGTAACCTCCCTGTAGTTACATATAAAAAAGCTAAGAATCTTAAAGCCTTCTTTGAACATCATCACACTAAATTGATGAGGACAGCTGGCATGTATAAATGTCAGGCGAGTAACTACTGTCAGCACGTTACTGACTCTAATAGATTCAAAGTTCACGACTATGAATATCTGTTGAATGTGAGGGCTAATTGTAACTCTAAGATGGTGATTTACTTAGCGAAATGCCAGTTCTGTTCTGCTTTTTATATAGGCAAAACAGAAAGACGCTTGCGTGATCGTATATATGAACATACATACACAATTAGGAAACAAAAACTAGAAAATGCACTAGCTAAACATATCTCGGTATATCCCGACCACATGTTTAAGTTCTTGGTAATTGATCAATTATCTCAAGACCCTAGGGGTGGTCCTATGCACCTTAAACTAGAAGAGTTAGAGCTTTACTGGCAAATTAGGTTAAATGCTTATAATGCCCCTGGTTTGAATGAAAGCTGCTCACTAAGTAGTGTCCTCAAACTTAAGAGCTTGAATAGGTAATTTGCTATGATTTTTGCCCATGGTTATAAGTATACTTGCTTTAGTCTGACAGTTTATAAATCTTCAGATCACCATAAGTCACATACATACTTTTAATGTGGTTTTATGTGTTTCCTTTATTGGAAATATTTTTTTAATTCACTGTTACATACTTTTTCTGTGCACATAGTTTTGATTTTAATGCAAAAGTAATTAATGATTGTTTATTAGTTTGATGTTTTTTGAGTAGTGGAACATTATTATTAGTATTGTTATTATTACTATTTTTATCATTAACACTTTTATTTTTATTTTCATTTTTTGTCAGTGTAGTACATAGGTATAAACATTTGTTTTCAAGCTTAGAATTGCTTGAAATGAGTGATTTCACTTTAAGTACATAACTGACTAATTGATCAATTAGTACAAGATGTATTTAAACTTTATCTACACGTTGGTGTTTTGATCTGAAGAAGTTTGTTCATTGTAATAAACGAAAAGCGCTTTATATTACAAGTATCACAAGTGTTATTTGATTTGTGCAGCATTGTGGTATCTTCTCTGTTTTCTTGGATTCAAAGTATGTGATAACGTTGCTAAAGTAAACAAGTGCCATTCTTTTTTAGTTTTAAGAAATGTAGACATTAAAATGTAAAAAGAGAAGATAGGTTGGACAAGAGCATGTTTAAGTTTATATGCTCTAATCCTGGGCTGTCATGGTGGAGTGCACAAGTTATAATATATGTAGAATTGATATGTTTTCTCTTACTTTTAGATCATTGAATGTCGGGATTAAGGCCTTTGGCTTAACCTAATACCATTTTTTGTAAGCAAGTGTATGCAAGAATACTGAATGTAATGAAAAGTCTTTCTGTAGCAAATAAATGTTCAGTGTGAGTTGAGACGTCTGCAGTTGAGGGAAGCTGTACATTTTTTTCTTATGTTTCCATGGAGACAAGCAGACTACATGGATGGCAATGCAAGACAAAACACTTTTTAATGCTAAAAGTTAATGATTTCTGAAAGCATATAATCTGTTTTTTCACATCTGGGAGGGGAATAAAGATAAGACAGGAACAGGCAGCAATTACTTTAAGTTGGAGCACAGGCTGTAACATGTGTCAGCATAGTAACCTTAATTTAGGTTAGATAATACCTGTGTATACAGCTGTTGACAGTTGTTCCTATCAGGAGGGTTAAACTTCATTATTTGAAGATGTACATAGTTTTGTGTGTTTGTTTTAATAGGTAATGGAGGTATACTGGGGGCGCATTTTTGTGGGTTTCATTAAAATAAAACGTATTGTAAAATGTGACGAGTTCAAATGGAGATGACAAGAAACAACTGTATAAATGTTCAACCTGCCAAACATTAGCATGTGCATGTAAAACAAAAGCTAAAAATAGACATTTAAAAAAATCTGTCATATATAATTGGTGGGAATAATAACTTCTTATCATAATGGCTACACTATCCATATTACTATTTTAGAATATAAATGGCCTCACAGAGAAAGACAGAAAGGAAAGAGCATTGAATTATTTTAAGAAATGTAGTGTGGAAATTGTAATGCTACAGGAGGTACATTTGGAAAGAAGTGAGCATGTGAATTTGATAAAGGAAGGATTTCATAAGGGATATTCAGGAGAGAATAATGATCAAAATAAAATGGGAGTACTTATACTAGAGGAGAGCTCAAGCTAGAGGAGCTCTGATTGTGATAGAAGAGGGGGGAAATAGATTATACCAGTAAATTTGTGATAGTAACAGGTTACTGGTTACAGAGGAGGATCATACTGGATATATTTATAGTCCACCTAGAGCTGCTATTGTGGAGTTTAAAACATTTTGGGGAGTAATAATCAGCTTTCAACAGTGAATATTACTTATAGATGGGACTGAAATTCGATTTTCCACAGTGTGGATGTATCTGGGGTGCATAGAAGGGAAAATCTCTCAAGAGATTTATGAAAATATTTGGTATGGAAGATATAAATTTAGTATTAGGAACTCGGAGAAAGTTTACATATTATTCTCCAAAGTATAATAACTGGGCAAGACTTGACAGAAATTATATTTCACTAGAACATGTGCATTTTATTGAACACTTCGACACACATTCACTATTTCAGGTCATGCACCAATAAGGTAAAACTGCAGGTTAAAAAAGCAAAAATAAAATGCTGGTGTTTCCTCACCTACCTGTTAAAAGATATGAATTTAAGGAATTGAAGTGGAAATTAGAGAGTTATTAGGGAAGATAACTCCCTCAGAAGTTATAGCTAATGAGTGAGATAAAATTAAACTGGAGTTTAAAAATAGGGTAGAAATAAATGACAAAGAGATATGGTTTAAGAAGTAACATGGATTATTTAGATGAGCTGACAAAGGTTAAAGTATTGCAGAATAAGTGAAATCTCACAGAACAAAAAAGAGGTACAAATGAAGAATGCTGAAGAGAAAATAAGGTAGTATCTGGATAACATGCATGAGTTTAGAAAGATTGCTGTTAAGCAACTGTTTTTTGATAATATCTTCAGAGGACAAAACACTTTTAGCACAACAACCTAGAAAACAAAAGATAGAAAATGTTGTTTCCAAACCTACAGAGACCATAACAGGAAAATAACCAGACATACTGAAAAGGTATTTCAGATATCTCTAAATTTTTGTGAAAATTTATATAAAGCAGAGAAATGTGGAAATGAAGAAAGAGTATAAAAGGAAATATTTAAGGAAGACATTTGTAAGCTAAGGCAAGAGGTAGATGAGACTCAACAATTAACAGCTGAAACAGGAGGAGATGAGATAAAAACTGTGACATACAATCAATCTGCAGGAAAGGCTCTATGTTATTCCTGTGGAAGTTTAGAAGGAGGAGGGGAAACGTGAAACGGATCAGGATGGGTTTGTTTAACAGTATTTTAAAAGGATGGGAAGCATCCTTCAACATCAGAAGAAAGCTATTGTTGCTGTAATACCTAAAGATAATAAAGACCTATTAGACCCATATTTGTATGGGCCTATTTCAATTTTATACCAAGATTATAAAGTGTTTATGTCTATAATAGCTAAAAAAATGGCAAAGGTATTGTCAAATTTGATAGATATGGATATGGATCAATGTGTTTTTTTGGAGGGGAGGAAAACATTTTGCCAGTATTGCTGGTCCATCTTGATGCAGAGAAAGCAGTCAACAGAGTAAGCGGGGATTTTATGAGTAGGGCAATTGGAGCATTTACATTCCCTGATGCAAATATTAATTAGGAGGATATGTGAGTGATCAGAGGCAAAAATTAAAGCGGGAGGGTTCCTTTCTGACAAGTTGTATCTGAACAGAGTAACACAGCAGGGTTGTCTTCATTCCCTTTTCCTATTTTCTTTATATTTAGAGCCATTGGCAAAGGAAAAAGGGACTGAAATTCAAGGATACAATTAGTATGGTAATCAATAAACATTGGCTTTATTTGCGGAAAATATTGTTTTGTACCTGATAAAACCAGAAAAGGAAATGTCAGTGTTGTGGAACATTTTGAAACAGTCTCATATATTTTCAGGATGTAAAAGTAATGAAAATAAAACAAAGTTTATAACTGTAAACTTTGCACCCACTCATGAATTGGTCCAGCAATACCTATATTTATGGGGACATGATAAAATGAAGTATTTAGAAATGTGGATTAAAAACAGTTATGTTATGGCAGCTAAGGATATGTGGTAAGTGACTAAAAAAGATAATATAAAACAGAGAAACTGGAAAATCTTGTTTATGGATATGGATAGCAAGATACAAGCAGTAAAAATTTTTTTAGTCCATTTAGATTTATATATAGGTCAGGCATATTTTTATCAACCAGAGGAGTAGTTGTAGATAATAATTAATAAAGAGTTGAAGGACTTTACCCCGAAAAGGAACAAGGCAAGGACCAAGTAGGATAAGCTGATTCTTCCAACAGAACAAAGAGGTTTAAGATCACCTGGTTTGAAGGAATATTTTAGAGCTACACAGTTAAGACTAATATACATAAAATCCAAAGTTCAGATGACAAGGCAGTATTGCAGTAAAGCAGTTTTTTTTATTTTTTCATTCGTCACCACTCCAAAAGACTTTTAAAAACAAATATTTAAAACATACGTATTTTCTTGGTTCTGGTTTGTTTGTGCATTGAAGTTTTGTACTAATATGAATAACAGAAACAGAAAGCTATAATTCAAAGTAGAGAGCGATGAAAGGAATGATGAGGATGATGATGACAATGATGATCAAATGGGAAAAATTCAAAAAATAAAGAGAGAGTGTGATTTTGCATTTAGATCTTTAAGAAGAGTAACAACAGCCATACAGATTATTTTATTCATAAAGTAGCAGAAAGTATACTAAGAACTAAGTTAACATGAGAATTGTGAAAGGAGATGTTGCTGATAGGGGTGGTTACAATTAGGGGTACAAAGAATATGCAAGAGATGGACATAATTTATTGTAGAAAACTGGCAAAGGAACAAAGGTATTGGGAGCAAATAACTAGAGAGGGAAAGGTAATAGAATGGGAAGAGACCCTGGTGACATTGGGTCTGCAAGCTAGTGATAGTCTTCCCCATCAAGGACTGATATCAGAGTATAGGCAAAGTGAAAGGAACAGAAGAATCCTAAGTGAAAGACCTAGCTGAGTCTTTATTTGAATCTAGAATAGAGGCTGCTGCTAAAAAGGATAATTAGTAGGCCATATAAAATATTGCATTATAACTATAAAAATCAATCACATGATGTTAGAAATTGATTGGGAAGAGAGACTGGATAAGCAATTCAGAAAAAAATTATGGGAGGACATACTTATGGCTCCCAAGTATGCCACAAAGTCTAGAAGATTTAGGATTTTTCTTGGAAGTATTTGCATAGGTTTTTTTATATCCCAAGCAGACTTCAAAGAATTTTTACTTAGGGAGATGGCAAATGTTGGAGGTGCTATGAGGAAGAAACACATAACTGTGAACATATGTTTTGGGAGTGTAATGATTTGGCAGACTTCAAAAAATTCCTGCAGAGTACTCGGTCAGGAATACTGGGCGAGCAAATGGGTGCTACTAAAGAAATTATTTTTTTTTTAACTGGGATACAAAATCTATGTTTTCAAGACATAGCAAGGCCTTGCTAAGTTTAATTCTATTGGCTGCCAAAAAATACTAGAAAATAGAACTCAAAGTGTAAACCAACAGTATTTGAAGTGTTCAATGTTTAGCAGAGGTAAAAGAACTGGACATTGGATCTTTAGAAATGGTAGGAACAAATTATATAGAAAAATGGAAATTGTGGAAATAATACATGCAGAACAATGTTTTGGAGGAAGAGAGATATTTAAGGGAAAGCAGGAACTGAGCAATTTAAGTGATAATGGACTGATGATAGTCATGCAAAAATATGTGATATATAACGTTTGTAACTTGGAACATGTTAATATGATTTGCTTTATTTTACATAAATATATTTTGCCTGTGTTTTAAGTGATAATTTAATAAAGATGTAAAAAAAAATGGTGAAAAAAGAATATAAATATGGGCTCTGTAGAAAAACTTGTAACCTTCATGGACACAATTTCCACCAGAGTACAGCAGATAAAAGTGATGCTGACTAGACATGATTCATAATTCAACAAATACAGCAGGTGATGGAAGAACAACAGACAGAGATGAAAGAACAAATGTTTGAAATCAATAGTAGTCTAAAATATATATCAATACTAATATTCTTTACATCATGACTCAAACAAGATGGTATAGGAAACAGGACCTGAATAATTTGTGAGTGCTTTAGTTACATTAACATATAGATAACACAGTTCCTCTAGAGTTTATTAAGAAGGCATTGGGCAAGTTTTTTGGGGATGCAGCACTCTCAGATTTTTGAAAGGTTACTTTGAATTTTGCAAAGCAGTAGAGTCCCTTGTTTGCCAGGGATTTTATATTCCATTGCCTAGATTACATCGGCAGAGACTGAATTCTGCAGAAGACCAGGGAACAATCTAGAAAATCACTGGCCATCCTGTTAGGATAGTCATTGATTGTATTAAAGCTTTTTTTAATAATAGAAAAAAAAAAAGAAAGACAGAGGAGGTCTTACACCTTTTTGTTTAGTGGAGGCAGAAAACTGGACTTTGGAATCTCTCTTCATTTTCATATCATATTAACATTTGCTAGAGGTTCTCAACTGTTTTCTTTCGTAGTACTGTTTGATGTAAAGTGCTTCATCAAAGATTGGAGGATTTCCTGAACTTGATCATATGCTGAAACTTTACAAACTGCAATTGCAAGTTCTACTTTGGGAGGAAAAAAGAGAAGGACAGACTTAAATCTAGCTCCCCCAAAAATCTTCACTAATAAAAAAGGAAAAGCTTTGTCATTACAGGATGCAAAACCATCAACCAAGGAAGGCCCAAGCAAACAGCAAATTCCAGCAAACGCAGTAACAGCTACAATGAATTGTTTCTAGTACATTTATCTGAGCATGATGAGGAAGGTACAGATGCCATCTAAGTGGACCTTCAAGAAACTGAAGAAAACTGAATTCAGGCTGAAGGTAGACATTTGGTCAGTGTGGAGTAGATCTTGATTAAATAATTTTGTTCCATGGATGTGGGGATTCCTATTCCATTTCCTTTTATCTTTACTTTCTATGTGTGTCTTCAGGACTCATATTTGAACATTTTCTTACTCATTGAACAAAGTCATTAAAGTCATTTCATTAAACAGCTGAATGGGAAACTCTTAGTTGTGTTTTTTTTTTTCCTCTAGGGTACTGCAGATAATCTGAAAATGGTCCAGTGATAGTAATGAGTGCTCTCTTACACAGTTAATGTCTAGTGTGATGATAATGGGGGATCTAGTCATCATTATTCTATTCTGATTGACTTTTTATTTCTGCATTTTAACCCATGAGTTTGGACAAGAGGTCAAAAACAGGTAAATGTTTACCTTCTGTTTGCTTTGTTCATCTTTGTTAACAGAAATTTTTAGCAGGGTGTGCTGTTATCTGTGACCAGAGTCACATATGTGTTCCATATTTTAATGATGGGGAACAGCAGAACTTTAGTCATAACTTGACTCATTCTTCCCTTTCCCTGAACTTTTTTTTTTTTATCATTTCACCTAAGGGTGTTCCATTCATTCTATGATTTCTTATACCTACTACATGACCTGTGGCTGTATGGTCATATCCTGCATGCCTTTGCCTCATCAACTTTGAAAAGATACATGGTGATATATATATATATATATATATATATATATATATATATATATAAAATGTTAAATACACATTAATCTATATAATTTAACTCTCAGATTGCTTATGGTTGCATGGGTGATGTGTAAAATACTAGTATAAGTTTTTTTATCACAGCACAGACAGGTTATATTGACTATTGTTTCCTATGATATATCTAAAAAGAGGACACTATCAAGAATGTTTACTGCAATGAGACAAGTTTTCCTGTGTACCATTTGCACCTGAAAGGGCATTGTCTGCATATTACATTTTTGAAAATACTAGTTTCAACTTGTCATGTTTTCTTATTCTGTTTTCATCTAATAACAGCTGGCTCCTTTTTTATTATCACTGTTAATTTCATTATCTTTGTGTTTATCTTTTATTAATTTTATTATCGTTTTAGTTCTTTTAACAAAGACACAGGTTTCTAAACATGATGGATTTCTTGGAAAAGGAAGCAAAATACATGCAATAAGTTTAATGAAAAGAAAACAACTTGATGAGATAACATAGTACAGGTTAATAAAAACATTGGGGCCACTTCCTAACAGCACATTGATGCAGTGCACTGTGTCCCCTCTCTGACAGCCTAGCTAGCATCATATAACAACTGGAAGAATCCAGGGTAAATCTATCCATTGAGGTGATTAGTGAATTAGATGACACTGGTCAAAATGGAGGTACTAGAGCATGTTCCACAGGACAGTCATGTGAGGGTGCATACCTTATCAGTGAAGTGTGACAATGACCCAGCATTTATACTATTGTTGATAAACACAGTAAAATAATTCTACTTCAGCTCATCACTAAATATCAACATTTTGTAAAATGCATGCTCAGAAGTTACAGCTGTTAACTCCTTTACGCAAGATGTCTTGACAAACCCAAAAATAACAGACAAGGGGAGAAACAAATGCCTCAAATCATAGACAACTATTAAATATTACTCTAAATCATTAAAAAAAAGTTAATAGAACAATGGGTTTTGCACTGACATGCAAATGTAATTTCCAGTGTTATTGACTGCCTATAATTCTCAGTAATTTACCAGAAAACCAAACATTTAATGAGGGACAAGGCACACATTTGAGGAAAAGACAGGATGTTCTGCAAAATCAGAAACATTTGAGAGGTATGGTAGCAGTCTTTCCGGTTCAGAACATGGAAGCAAATAATGTAGGTAAAAAAAGTACTGTGCACTTGTCAGGGCCAGATTCAGGAAACATTTCTGCATCATGGTAAGTGAATATGCAAGATGAACAGCAACACTCAGGGTCTGTGCTATTCTGAAAACCCAGCTACACAGCATGACTAGGTCAAAGTATGTGTTCTGCTGTGTTATATGCTAATGACTGTGTAATGATGGCCATGTATGATAATGAGGCAAAACAAGATGGCAGAGAGACTCAGAAGCATTTAACTGCTGCATGATGAAGCTGCACCAACTTTATAGTTGAATTCCACTATAGTCCAGTGTTCAGACAGAGTAAATTGTGCAATTATGTTAGGAGCTGCCAAAGTAAATGTTTATCTGCAGGATGTTTTTATTGCAGCTGCTATGCCTGATGGTGAGCAACATCGCTTCCCTCCCCGCAGAAGTACAGGGTCCTCCAATTGTGCTTAAAATATCATGCCTTCCAAAACACCAACATAATCAACAGGTCTGTATCATATGAACGAATCGCACAAATTGCGAACGCTCATAATATCGAACGTACTGGCCCTCAAAGTGCTTTTTCTGAGATTGCAGTACAGTGAAGAATGGATTATTTGCCCTTTCCTCACTGTAGTGTGATCTCGGAGATGGAATATATATTTAATGGGGGGTGTGGGGGCGCAGCCCCCACAATAGGAAGTTTGAGGTCCGGTACGTTCGATATTATGAGCGTTCACAATTTATGCGATTCGCTCATATGATATAGACCCATAATGAACAGGTACCATGTGAACAGGGCCATCATGTAACAAATCATGTAAATTTGTCACTTCATCTGCAGCCATGCGGGAGTTATTGAATACCTATTCCAGTGGATACAAATGTATGTGTGGCTTTACATATATTAGCTGCAAGGACCTTTCAGCACCCTTCTGGGGATCCAGTGGAGGTATCTCAGGCATTTGCCTCAACAATACTCATTCAGTTTCTTAATGCCATACTTTAGTATGTGGGAGAAGAATACATAGTTCCCATGAACCCCAGAGGACTGAGCCAACATCATGGAGTAGATGTATAATATAGGCCATTTTCCTGAGGTACTAGGGGCCATACACTGTACCCATTTTTAAATAAAGGCCCCACCTGGTGAACTGGGAAGGAAGTACATAAAAAAACAAATGGTATATAACTCCAGCAACTGCCAGGATGTCTCTAATGTACACCATATTATCCACAGTACAGCTACAGACCACCCAGGCAGTTTTCATATCTTCGACATATAGCAGACACGTGACCTTTACCATTGGTTTATGAGGGGGAACTTCCCACATGGGCATTTTGTTGTAGATGTTAGAGATGTCCTGCAACCCTAGCTTGTGACAGCCATCAGAAATCTACACAATACAACAGACCAGGGATACAGCTGTGCACTATCACAAACAAGAAACATTACAAAACATGTGCTTAGGCTGCTCAAGGTATGCCTTCACTGTAAGGATTCATCTGATGGTGCCCTGCAATATTACCCTACCAAGGATGAACCCTTTCCTCTCGCCCACGTTAATCTCTTCCCTCTCCTTACTCTCCTTTCCTATTTCTCCCTTTCCCCTCTTTAACTTTCTAACAATAACCACCTAACAAATGAATTTACAGTCACCTAGTTCTAACCACTCTCTTCACTTCCCAACCTCTGGTGACATGATGCCTTTATTCCACCTGCACCTGCCTCATACTTAACATCCTCATACACTATTGTTGCTAAACATAAGTGTAGCTCAATATGTGTGTACAGCTTTAAGAATCTTTCTAGGGGCTTGCACTATAGTATAAATACTGAGCAAGTACAAGCCTGGCTTCCATTTTGTAGTACGCTTTTGAGATGCAAGCCTGTATCCAAACAGATAAATGTCCTACTCTCCTTGAGCCTTCCTCTAGCTTATCCAAATCTTTACTCATCAAAACCAGTAGGAAACTCTATTTGATCTATAAGTTATTTTAAACAACTCTGTTCTTACTATAAATCTCACTAACCTTAACTCTCATTCTAATCCCTCAACCCTTTAAAACTACCCACTAGTGATTTTTCTTTCCCTTTATTAATTCTTTCAACCTAGCACTGCCACTCTAATGATCTTTTCCTTTCTTAATTTTCAACCTATTTCAATATTTACAAAACAAAGTGTGTGTGTGTGTGTGTGTGTGTGTGTGTGTGTGTGTGTGTGTGTGTGTGTGTGTGTGTGTGTGTGTGTGTGTGTGTGTGTGTGTGTGTGGGTTTCCTTCAGAATTTTGAATTCCCAAAACCTCGAATTTCATCTGTTTGAGACTATATGATCGAAGTTTTAGAACTTCAAAATTCTGAATGGAGATCTGCATACAGTGCAGAATGGAAAATTCTCCGTTTTCCTCACTGTAGTGTGATCTCAGAGTTGGTATATTTAAATAGCGGAGGTTGTAGGGGATTATAGGAGCTTTCCCCCCTGCAAAAACATTGAGGAACATGGTGTTGTGTTCCTTTTAGATTTATTTCAGAGTTTCAAAGTTTTAAAACTTCGATAATATAATCTTGACCATATGAAATTCGAAGTTTTGGGAATTTGAAATTCTGAAGTGAATCTATATATATATATATATATATATATATATATATATATATATATATATGGTTCTACCTGACATAATCGAAACCACACAACACCGACAACCACATCACCGACACCACATATTCGACAGTCCATAAACACGAAACCACACATAACCGACAACGAAATAACCGACGGTACACAAACACGAAACCCCATACAAAACAAAACACATCCCCATTCCACAAACCACACACACAACACAAGCACACCAAAATCCTTACAAGCCCACACTAAACCTTACTCCTAACCCTAAGGTCCGTCACTATCGCACACTTACCTACCCGCTCCCTAACCCTAACTCACTTAACTCCGCCCCTATATCCTCCCTAACACTAACTCACTTAACCCCGCCCCTAACCCTAACTCACTTAACCCATCCCTAACCCTAACTCACTTAACCCACCCTATCGGGCTCCTAACCCTAACTCACTTAACCCACCCTATCCCCACAGACACACTTACCTGCCTCCGCACCCTACGTCCGTCACTACCGCATACTCACACAGCCTTTCCCCATGTCGGCATCCTCGGCGTTGGTGTTGTCATCCGTCGTGTCGGTCTTCTGCATTGTCGATGTTCTGCAACCAAGGTCGGTCTTCTTCGCTTTCGATCTTCTGGAGCTCCGGATTCCGATGTCGGTCTTCTCAGCTGTCGACGAAGTCAGGTAGAACCATATATATATATATATACACACACACACACACACACACACACACACACACACACACACACACACACACATATATATTTCTTGTAAATTACTCTGTTTTTCTCTCTGATATTGTAACTTCCCACAATTTGTTAATCTGTTTCTCATTTTGTTATATTGTACTGTATTGTACTGTAATTTTTGCAAATTCTGTAAATTCTTGCAAAATACTGTGCAATCATAATGTGTTTGTGGAGCTTTTCTTCCAGGGCCTCCGTATAAATGGGCTCCTGTCCCAGCTGGACTTTCCTGGTCAACAAATATCAATAAATAAATAAATAAAATAAATAAATGTATGTCTTTGTTGTCTGTTAATCAGTTTGTTTATATTTTGTTATGCTGCTATCCATCCTGATGTGTTTCTATGCAATAAAGCATATAAGCGAACTACTCTGCCTGTTTGTCATCTATACTAGAGAGGGACGAGCGACATGGTGCCAGAATGGGATACATATTCCTCAGCTTTGAGACTGAGAGGCACTCAGTTAAGACTGAGGAATATACAGGAGTGAGTCATCCCTACTGCAAATATAACTCACAAAATGGGTCAGAAACGAATGTTAGGTATTAAAACTTGCTAAAGCTATTTCTTATTCACAAAATATGAAACGAGGCATTCAGAATGCTCTAAACACATTTATAAGTAACGGAAATATTCAAAAATGTAATAAATTAACAGAAATGTTTAAAATAACTACTGAAAGTGTTTGAAATAAGTCCAAATGGCATAAAATGAATAAAATAAGGGAAACAACTGCATTTTTTTGCTAAACACTATGTTTTCTCATTAATCAAAGCTATTCAAGTTGTCTGAAGTGTATAAAGTGTTCATATGTTTCTGCAGTATTACAGTACAGTTATTTTGCAAACTACAGCCATTTCAAAGAATATTTCGCAAAGTAAGTATTTCGGGAGAGTTTATTCTGCATTTAAATGTTATTACAGGCACATATAGCAGCTTGTTCATATATGATTACAAGTGGGCCAGGACTGCATTGTGTTTTACTATAATTTGTTGGCATGGCTGAAGGATTTCATAGACCAGCTCCACTTTTGTTTGATAGTAATATTGCAGAGAACTGGAGAGTGTTTGAGCAAATGTAAAATATTTTCATACAGGCTGCATTTATTCTGCTTAATTTAGCTGGTTCAGAAGCCATAGACAGAGACTATTTATTTGTGTATGCAGCTGCTGTGTTTGAAGGAGAGAGGGAAAGCCATCTTATAGTTGTACCAGCTGAATCAAGGGAAGACCCTGAGTGCTTGAAATGTAAAATTTAGAGAAATGTGTAACCCCCAAATGAACATTACAATGGAAAGCCACTTATTTTACACAAGAGGTCAAAAGCCTGTGTAAACTTTTGCAGCATATGTAACTGATTTCAGAAACAATGCTAAAACGTGCAGATTTGGTGACTTAAGGGATGAGTTGATAAAGGACAGACTTGTATGTGGTATTAAAGATGATGTTGTGAGAAATATTTTGCTTTGTGACAGTGATTTAACTTTGAATAAGTTCATTGAGATTTGTCAGATTTATGAGCTCACAGAAAAGCACAAAATATGCTTACAAATGAGAAATGCATGTTTACAGATGAGGTTGGCCTTGGAAGTTACTGCAGTAAAGCCAGTGTTGATAGTATGCAGCACATGGTTAAGACAAACAGGCCCATGCACATGCCCTGTAACACTTCCTGGGAAATCCTGTAACTATCTAGCAAGTTCCACAGCAGGCACAGTCTCAGTGAAACACAGGAGTGAGTCAGCAAACTTAAAGAATGGGCCTCCACTCAGTTTCATAGCCAGCTGTCATAATTGTGGTGGAAATCATGAGCCTAAATGAGAAAGCTGTTTAGCTTTTGGTCAGCAATGTCACAAATGCAATAAGTGGAATAATTTCAAAATGTTTTGTAAATCAAAAGGGACACATTATTTTATTAAAAGGGAACATTCAAAGAAACAAGTTGCTCAGTTTGAAAGCTGTGACCCTACTTTTTATGTTGATGGTGTGTCAGTGTTTCATGAGACACTCAATGCAGTAGATTTATGGGCAAAGAATGAAGTATTTTGTGCTGTTCAGATAAATGGAAAACCCATAGAGTTCAAAGATGACACAGGTTTAAAGGGGAATTTTATGTCTGCAGAGATATTTGATAGAGTATGTGCTGATGAAAAGCTTGATTTGGCTTGGCAAAAAGTGTAAAGCTGGTTGTTTATGGTGGTGTAGAGATTCAAACTGAAGGTTCAGTAATGCTTTCATGTTACTCTGCTGGGAAAAGCTACAATTTGTTATTTATGTGGTCAAAAGGCATGTACAGTCATTATTAGGGCCCAGAGACTATTTGAAAATGGGACTGCTTTCATTTAATAAGGAAGTCCGTCATGTTAGTTTGAAAGACCACTACTTTTGCAGTTGCCCATCCCCACTGTAGATTTGATCTGGGACACTCCCCCCAGTCCCATCTCTTTACCTCATTCTACCTAACAGACTCCTTCTGCACTTGTTTTTAGCCATTTTTAATTTAATTGCATTTTTGAAACTGTTTGGTCTAACACTGCTGCATACTCAAGTGTTCTAGCTTGCACTGCATTTGAATTGTTTTCACTGCTGTTTTTAGCTACTTTTCTATATATATGTATATATATATATATATATATATATATATATATATATATATATATATATATATATATATATATATATATATATATATATATATATATATATATATATATGTGTGTGTACATATATATATATATATATATATATATATATGTATATATATATATATATATATATATATATATATATATATATATATATATATATTTAAATACCTTTCCTGTAACTAGTGTAGTCCAGATTCAGATTTGCTGTATGTATGCTTCTAAGCCCCCCCCCCCGGGTTTTCTGTGTTGGAGGGAAGCCTTCTAGCTTATCAGTGGGAGTGGTAAGGACTAGGTAATCTATCTATCACATAAGGAGTGGTTCTGGCCCAGAAATTGTAGTTATTGGCTGTTTGGGCAGTTTTTCCATCTCTCTCAACTTTCTGATTTAAAAGCCCGCATTTGCACTTGTTTCCCCCCTTTCCTATAACTAGTTTAGTCCAGATACAGATTCTTAGTTTTAGCACTTGAATTTGCTTATTCGTGATCAGCACTTGTTCAGAAATTGTAAGCACTAAATAACCTACTAATTTACTGCAGCACTCAACCTTCCTCATTACCTAGAGGAAAGCAGTTTTGGTGCTTACTTTCCTCACTTGCTTAGAGAAAAACAGCTCTTGTACTCACTTTCCTCACTTATCTAGAGGAAAATAGTTTTTATTCAGGCATGTCCAAGGGTCAGCTCCCAGTGTTCTCTCCTGTCTATCTGATGAATCTGGGCATCTTGGGGCAATTTAGAAATTGCCTCATGTACATAGACAACCCTCTCCTCCTACCAGCCAACACTACAACCTGTGAGAGATGCACTTATCTAGCCAAACTGGAGCTAAAGCTCTCTCCAATCAAGACTAAACTTGACAGTCAAGAGGAGAAGGTAAACACTTGCACCACACCACACTCATCACATAGTCTCACCAAATCTACACCACCAAAATCCACACATAGAAACACAAAAACATTTGCGGAGGCTCTCAATAATAATCTGCTCAAGCAACAGAGACCTCCAAAGCAGAAAAGCAAGCAACCTCTACCCCCCAACACAACCCAAATGACACATAGCCCACAGACTCAGTGTGCCACTCAACCACAGCCAATAAGGCAAAACAACATACCCAACACACTAGTCATAGGTGACTCTATAGTCAGGCACACTGATATCCCACTCAGCAGGCTAAACAAGGAGAAGGTTACTGTCAGCTGCCTGTTGGGTGCCAAGATCCGCCACAAAACCCACACACTCAGGTCACTCCACAACAAGTACAAATATGACTCTGTCATTGTCCATGTTGTTGTGACTGACCTGAGATGTACCTCCCTGGACTACATGAAAAGAGACATGGAAGAGCTCTCCGATCTTGTAGCCCAGGCAGGTATGACCCTAGCCCTGAGTAGCATTCTGCCATCACCCAGAATGATGCCGCAGTACAAGGACAAAATGATTGACTTCAACAATTGGCTAAGCTTCTGGTGCCATTCTATAGGGATCCAGTATCTGTCTGCCTGGGATGACATGGATGACAGACCACGATGCTTTGCCAGAGATGGCCTGCACCTGTCACCCCTGGGATTCCGGATACTGGCTAAGGTTCTTGTCGCCCCTATTGTGCCTTTTTTAGGCAAGGTTTAAATGACAAATTCACCACTGTAACAAGAACAGGCAAGAAAAAACTGAGGATGATGCTACTCAATCCTAGAAGTCTAAATCTCAAAATGCACTCACTCGAGGCACTCTTTAAAATGGAGAACATTGATATCTGTGCAGTGACTGAGACCTGGTTCAAGGCTACAGAGAGCATCCCTGCACTACCAGGCTGTAACTCATACCACACTTTTCGGCCATGTAACCTGGACTGGAACACCAAAGGTGGAGGTGTGTCCATATTCATTAAGGATATCCACACCTCCAGGCAAGTTGCTCAGCATAATGCAGCCAAGGTTATCCAAGTGCAACTAACTCTGGGCAAAACTGCAATCCAAATTGTAGCCTGTTACAGATCACCCACCATGCCCCAGGATTCCCACTCCTCTTTTCTTGATGTACTGGAAAATATTAGGGTTCAACCAAACACCCTAATAATGGGCGATTTCAACTACCCCACCATTAACTGGGAAAACTACTCATGTCGCTCAATGCTTTCTGGAATTCATAAATTCCAATACCTTGGATCAACTTATCCACACCCCCACCAGGGGCAACAATATCCTAGCTCTAGTCATTACCAACATGAGTGACCGGTATTCTACACCTGAAGTCAATGCCTCATTGGTCCGATCCAACCATAAGCTAATTATCCTAGATATCCACATCCTGCCCCCACCCCCTCCCCATTAAGGAAACCATGGTAAACATTTCTCCAAAGCCAACTTCATGCTTCTTAAGACAGAAATTGTGAACTTCATGACACCCATGCAGATGGACAGTACAGTTACAACTACTGAATCCTACACAATTCCACTTTATAAGCACTTACATGAGTGCATGGATCATGCTATCCCAAACAGAACCAAGATGCTATCCTCCAAAAAAAAGAAGCCAATCTGGTGGTCCCCTGCCTTAAACAAACTGTACAACAGAAGGAAGAAATTGTTGCAAAAGAGAGTAAAATCCCATGAGTGGAGGAGCTCCCTGGTCAGCCTCAGTAAGAAGCTGCGATCTCTGATAAAATCCTCCAAAGCTAGTTATGAAAACAAAATTGCCACTGATTCTAAAGACATCCACAAAGCATTCTATAGCTATGTCAAGAATCTCAATGGCAACACTCAGATCTGCTCTGAGTTACAGCACAATGGCACTAAACTTACAGACACAACTGATATTGCCAATATCCTGACAGATAGTTTCAGTGCTAACTTTACCCCCCTTTCACCCCCTAAAGAGCCCATCTCTATACCGGAAGAATGCAAAGTTCCTGTAATCACGGCTGCACAGGTAAAAACCACACTCTCCAAAGCCAAGAACACAGCATCCATGGGACCAGACAACATCCCAGGCTGCGTTCTACATGAACTACTGAACAAATTGGCACCCCATCTAAGTACCATGTTCAATCATAGCCTCCCCTCAGGCTTTGTTCCTGCTGAATGGCTCACAGCGACGGTTATCCCAGTCCACAAGGGGGGAGCCACCACGGACCCAGGGAACTACTGCCCCATTAGCTTGATGAGCCTGGTCTGCAAGGCCATGGAATGTATCATCATGCAACTTATAAACAAAGACATTGGTGATCTCCAAACTCTGGACCCCACCCAGTTCGGGTTTGTAAAAGGCAGATCATGTCTCCTAAACCTGATAGACTTCTTTGAAGCAGTCACCAAAGCCTAGACAAGGGTAAGGTGGTTCACACAGCTAGATCTTGCCAAGGCTTTTGACACCATCCCCCACTCTGGAATGATAGATAAACACACTAAACTAGGTATAAATCCTTATGTCACAAGATGAGTTGCCAACTGGCTCACTGACAGAACCCACACTGTGAATGTAGCAGACTCCAAATCCGACTTCAGACCAGTGACAAGTGGAGTACCACAGGGTTCAGTCCTGGGTCCTCTCCTGTTTGGTATCTACTTCTCTGAAGTACAGGCTAACACAGAAGGTCTTTGGCTAACGAAGTTCGCAGATGACTGCAAACTACGAGCCATAATCGAAACTCCTAACAATGTGGACAGCCTAGAAAAGGGCCTCACTGAGACAGATGCCTGGTGTCAAAGCCATGGCCTCAAGCTCAATGCCAAAAAGTGCATTGTCATCCCCCTTGGTAAAAACTCTGTACCCATGAACTACAACATAGGTGGTAGTATACTTAACACCAAAAGTGTGATAAGAGACCTTGGGACACAGGTGGACAATAGTCTCTCCTTTGATAATCACATTGCCACAGTAGTCAGGAAATCCTTCTATGTGGCACACCTTATCACAAAAGGTTTCTCATCCAGAAAAAAAGAGGTCATTGTTCCCCTCTACTCATCACTCATTAGACCCATTATAGAGTACAACGCCCCTTTTGGTATGTACCTCACAAGACATCTACAACAACTGCAAAGGCCACAGAAATACCTCACAAAGAGGATTACCGGCCTCAAGCGAATGCCCTATGCAGACCATCTAAAAAAACTCCAGCTTTACTCTGTCGCATATCGTCTACTCAGAGGTGATCTCTGTCTAACATACAAAGCTATGTCAAACCCAGAGCTGTTGGACATGCTCCACTTAAAGAAATCTCAATCCCTCTGAGCTACACGCTCTAGGGACTTAAACCTTGTCACCACAATAAACAGAACATGATGGAGGGATAGATTCCTGTCCCAGAGACTTCCCATACTCTGGAATAAACTAGCTATCTCTATCAAACAAAGCTCCTCATTAGCACTCTTCAAGAAAAATCTTGATGATTGGATGGGAAATAGGAAATTCTCCCCATGGATCACCTTTGTGGCTCTGCTCGACAGTGGCACAGGAAAATAATTTTCTTGGGTAGCAAAAGCCAGGGTACCTTTTTGGCTGGGCTTGTATAGGCCCCAGGGCCGATAGCCTAGTACATACCTATGAACCTATGAACCTATGAAAGCATATAAGCGCACTACCCCGCCTGTTTGTCATCTATACTAGAGAGGGACGAGTGACAATAAGTATATGAAAAGCACAGTTCTCCACTGAGGACCATCCCTATATCATTTTCTGTTTGCTAGCTTTTTGTCACTAGCTGTTTCAAGCAGCTATTGATGCAATGACATAGGATTAAATACCTGGGGCAGTGGTAGTTGAAACTCTCTGGGGCCTGTCCAGCACAGCCACAGCATTCAATATCACACTGTGGGAGTCTGTTGAGATGGTAATGCCTTTAAGAAGGTCCAGGAACTATTTCATCTCCATAAGAAGTTGGTTGACAGCCCATCACATGTTGTCCATAGTGTCCCATATTCCCATGTATGGCTTCTGCTCTGTGGGTGGCAGTATGGGTCATATGCTTGGCTGTGCTGTAGATGATTTCATAGTCATAGTCCTGCCCACTCACCACATTAAGATTGTTGATAATTTCAGTCCAGACAAGGTCACAGTAGGGATGGTCAGTAAATACAAATAGCCATTGGCCATGTTGATGGAGGGCTTGTCTTACTCCCTCATTCTCAACATTTGTGAATTTTGGCTTTCAGGGTAGATGTGATTAGCTCACCAGGTGCAACACTTTTTTACTGTGTGCCCTGTTTTTTTTTTTTTTTTTAGGCATAGCTCTGCTGGTGTGAAAAACAGCAGAATTGACAGGGCTATTCCTGCATGACTCTTACAAATCTTTTCACTATTGCCACTAGTCCATAGAGTATGCTGTAATTGTGCCACACAGTTAGATACGATATTTTAGTAAATGTCAGGCATGTATTTGTATCAAGCAGATATTCCCCATAAAACAAGCAAAGACGTGCGACTAAGCAGAACACATAACCATTACAATAGCACCATTATTCAGGTTGTGGCTACTGGATATGTGCAAAGCATACAGCACTAAAATAGTATTGAACAGTACTTGTAATATGAGTTCAGGGTGTGTGTCTCCCATCTATCTTAGCAATCATGCAAACTATTAAGTGCAGCATACTTGCAATGTAACCCCTTAAAACACTTTAGGCCAAGATATTTAGAGCAGTCAAAATCAATTATTAAGTAGCATCTACTTTATATTAACAGATACCTTAGTCAGATGGAACGATTTCAGGCAAATCATCCTTAATAGGAATCAAACTCCTTTACTACTGTTTTCTTCCAGAGCCAGATGAGGCTCTGAGTTTCTCACCATGTGCATATTGTGTAGATTCACTTCCCTGGGTGCAGTGATTATGCTAATTAGGGTTTGGCTTCATTATTGTTTGAGTAACTCTATTTGGGTGAACAGCACAGCTGGCAAACATCGTGGAGATTTCTATAGTATGCTGTGCACAAGCCTGTGTACCTGCAGGCAACACTGTGCAACTATGAGCAGCCAATGTGTTTAGGAGAAGGGTGAGGTGTCATTATATTTGGAGCCATGTGGACATGGAAGCACTGCAGGCCATGTTTTGGAACAGCATACATTGTGGGTGAACACTTCATACATTAAAGTTCCACTGGATCCATAACATTACATTACTTATATTTTCTGAGATTGCCGTCCATCACACAAATGAGACACCTGTCAATACCCATCACTGTGTGGCAAATTAGATATGTGAGAATTATTTTGGGGACCACTTCTCTGCCATTTTTCCTAAGATTCTTCAAGGTGAGACATCATGACTGAAGAGGAAGAGGTCACTGCTCCTTTTGGAGGAAGGAAGTGATGCATGGAGGAGACAACATATTTCTCCATCTCCTCCATAAGAATTACAAGCAGACTTTACCTGCAGTTGGACTGTGAAAAGCCTCAATATCAGGCAGATGTCTGGAATAGTTTAAGCAAAGCTGTCACCTGTCCAACTGGTAGTACAAGCATAGGAGAAGAGTTCTATCACCATTATAGTGAAAGGAGGCGACTCAATACTAACCTCCTGTGTTAATCGAAGGATGAAATTAGGTACCAGGTGCCACCTATGTACTATAAGTATGACTGTTATATTAGGTCATTCTTTAAACTGGCACTGCATGCCATCCACACATATTATAGAACTGAATCTTTTTATGTCTGTAGCACGTCAAGAGATTGAAATGACTAGACAGCTGCACAGGAGCAGATAGAAGCAGGTCAGAGTTGAGTGGGGTGAGTACACAAATGTCCTGCTGTCTGTATTAACAGTAATAGGGATTCATTCAAAAATGCATTGCTTTCATACACCAGTCACACTTCTGTCATTACTGCCATATTTCAAGGGTAAGATTATGACTGCTGAAAGTAGTGTCTGTGCATGCATCTTGCTGTTTAGATAGACAACTAGTTCAGGATGTTAAGGTGTTGCACTCATGTTATAACGTTTACTCTGAGATCGATTTTCTCAACCCATTTTTCAGTCGCATTAGCAAAACTGCAGCATTACATGGTCAAACATGTAATATCATCATTATTACCTGAGTGGATACGTTGCAATATAAAATAGAAATTGTCGTTGTACCTTTCACCTGTGAGTTAAATACCTGTGTCTGAGCAGCATGTTTCCTTTGCATATGCTTAGTAGTATCAGACTTCAGCACTGCATTTATGACTAGTAGCACCTGTTATCCTGCTGGAATAGCTCGGCCCATTAATCCTGTATCTGTCAGACTGCATCTGAAGATGGCTGTAGGTTCAGATCCAACATGCATCTGTACATACTAACAGGCCTGTAAAGAGCTGAATATCCTTTATGTCAAATAATTTATATTATTGCATTTAACTGTATCAGTATTAGTATGAGAGTAGTAATCAATGCAGTTTTCATTGTGTTTGTATTTCTCTACCCCACCCTCTTTGTAACTATCCTTTCTTTTCCATGCATTTATTTATTTACTTTTTTGTTTTGTTTTTTTCTACATCCTCCTTTTCTGTTATAAGCAGCAACACAATGACTTGCACCAATCCCACCAGCAGGGCCTTCTGGCCCCATAGGTGGCAGCAGCAGCAGTGCCAGCACCACACATACCCAGCACACCTGGCCCCAGCTTGCCACAGCTACATCCACACCTCCTGCCATACATGCACCACCTGTATCAGGTAACCTTTTACCAGAGGGAGATACAATTGCATATGCTGGTAGCAGTACAAGTGGATGTGATATTTTTGCCACCCATCAAGATCTGGAAGACCTTGTGGGGAATAGTTTCGCCAGGAGGTTGCATGCCTACATTGGCAATGAGTCACATCCCTGCTCAGTACTGGTGCCACCTTTTGAGCCAGGACCCAGTGGTGACAGTATTCAAGGTGACAAGCAATCTAATACAGGATCTCAGCTGGCAGAGGAACTGCAGTTGTCAACACACAATCCTATTTTCTGACCCGGTGATGTTCATCATATTGATAACTGTTAAAGTAGTCTTGGATTATATCCTTCCAAAGCTTCAAGGCATCTTCCAGATACCGAAACTGTCAAGTAGCTTAAGTTGAGCTGACTAAAAAATAAGCTTGAGAATGAAGCTCTTCAGAGATTTACTGATGCTGAAGAGTACTCTCCTCTTAAGCTTATGAGGATCGATGGCTGTCTTGTGCTTTCCTTTGCTGGGCAAATGAGTTCTTTTTGCAGTTTAAAAGTTTTGCATAACCGATAATATTTTCCTGTGGAGAAATTATGTTTATTTTCCTTTTCTGGGGTTGTTATGGTGTTTTACATTACCTTTTTACTGTGTTTTTTCTGTCAAAATGTAATGTTTTTGGATTGGTAGTGTTTACTTGCAATTACTGCTTGTCGTCATTTGGAAAGGGGCACCATATTCAGCTTGCCCATGGAACAGACTACTGGGCCTATGGTTGACCATTCTTCCAACTACAAAAAAAAAAGTTAAGCAAGCAGCCTTTGCTACCACAGCTGGATAGCAATTTGCCTCAGCTGCAGATGGGTGACTCTGCTGTGACTACTTGTTGCACTTCAGAACACATCTTTTACCCTGTATCCTTCTGGTGTAACACCTACAATTGCTATGGACCAGGGGTTAGCTACATCCTCTGTGGTTATTTAAGTCCCTCAGTGGGCAAGGGAAAGCCATTCTTGTCAGTCCTGGGATAAGAAACAGGTAAGGTTTACAAGTAGTGCCTGAATGCTGTGCCCATCCATGGGGAAACAACTACTGCTATTAGTAACACAGTTGACCCTATTTTTCCTGTAAAAAAAAAAAAAAAAAACTATGCATCTTCTCCTCAAATTTCTTTGGATAGGAGTAGTTTACTGAATCTGGCTCAGGGTTTACTTCAGGCAATTGATCCTTCTTGTAAAGTAGTTTCTGGTTAAAGTACAAT
Source organism: Protopterus annectens (assembly GCF_019279795.1). Taxonomy (NCBI): domain Eukaryota; kingdom Metazoa; phylum Chordata; order Ceratodontiformes; family Protopteridae; genus Protopterus; species Protopterus annectens. The sequence continues at coordinate 1,448,695,781 of NC_056728.1, forward strand.
GGATTCATCTTTTCCTAAAGAGAGTCAATATTCTGAATCTGAATAGGAAGATGTAGGGATGGATACATTTTTTCCTCAGATTTTTTTATTCAAACTGAGAAGAGAACTCTGTGTCTGATTCTTCCTACAGAGGGTTTTCCTTCTCTGAGACTATTGCTAAAATGTGCCACTGTTTTTAGTGGAGGAACACTGAGGTTTCTCAGCCCCTCAGGAAATATTATGAGTTGTTACAGAAAGATTTTCTAGAACACACATCATTTCTTCCCATACCTCTCAACCTCTTAGAACAAGAAATCTAGACAAAGCCATAAATAATAGGGGCAACGGCCCAAAAATAAGGACACTTTTTATATATTGCTCTTACAAACTTATAAAGTTGATAAAATAACAGTTTTTTTGTTAGCATGAATTTTCTGAAGTGTATGAAGTCTGAAACTCAAATGTATGTCATTATTTTCTGACTTCAATACTTAATGACTTGCCAATGATTTGCCAGAAAACCACAATTTAATGAAAAGCGGACCAAAAATATGAGGCAAAAATCTGGGCATTCTGAAAAAAATCTGTATAGTTGAGAAATATGTTTCCTCCTGATCTGTCTAGACAATGTGTGCTTTGTACTGCCTGGAATTTTTTCCTGATAGTCAGCCAGCTGTTCCCTAAAAAGGCAGATAGGTTGTATAAAGTTTCTCACTGTTTAAATTTTTATACACACTTCCCAAATCTGATCCAGCAGCTATAGCTTTTGTTGATCACACTGCTGTTAAGCACTTAATTAATTCCAGTCCTACTCTTTCAGAGAAGGATGAGAAAATTATTGATAAGTATGTGAAAGAAGTGTCTACTTCTGCAACTTTTAGAATTTGAATTGTCAGACTCATATGTTAACGTTTGTTCTAAAAAATTGTGAAAGTATGAGGAATGTTTTATATACAGTTTCTTCTTGTGAGGAAGACTCTTTAAATAATGTAGTTTCTTTTATTGTGCAGGTCACTACTCATTGTTTGTAGTTTGTGCATCACTCTTTTAATACTTCTTCCAGGGTTATGGCCAATGGTACTGTTTTAACAAGTTTGTATGGCTGCATACTCAGAGCCTTCTAGATGATGATGTTAAAAATAAGATTTTAAAGCTCCCTTGGATAGAAATTTGCCCCACTGCTGCAGAAGTGATCAAAAAATGTGATGAAAGGGGCAATTTGATCCAGGGAATTCCTAAGATTTTTCATCCCTCCTTTTCCAAATTGTCGTAGGGATTTTCTATTTCCGCATCCAAGTTTGGCAAAAAACAAACAAACAAAAAAAAAAAACATAATAAACAGTCTCAACAAAATTTATACATATGTTTAAGAAGAAATGGCAAGGGGGTTCCAAACAGAAGTCTCAAACCTCCCAAATCTGAGTAAAGCCCAAGATGTCTAAATGACTATTCAACAGATCATGTGACCCCCTTCCACCCTGGCCTGTTTTTTTCTTTCGAAAAGTCTGAATCTTAATGTTTCTCTTTGGCAACAAATTGTTTCAGACAAATGGTTCTGAAAATCATTCATCAAGATTACAGATGGTAGTAGGAAGAAATTTCTCCTTTCTAGGGGTTCACGCATCGTCCTCTAGATCAGACTCTTTTGTTTCTACCTGTTCTTCATCATATGCTATCCCAAGGAGTGATAGAATCAGTTTCTCCTTCCAGGTAGAGTTTTTTTCTTTTTTTTTTTATTCAAGGATGCTACTAGTGCCAAGGAAAGAAATGCATAGAGACCACTTCTGGATTTTTCTTTCCTGAATCTGTTTGTGATAATCCCCAAATTCAAAATGATGTCACTTCACAACCTGTTACCTCATCTTCCTCTTTCCAGTTTCCTCATAATACTAGGCTTAAAAGATGCTTGTCATCACATCCCTGTTCATTCAGACATCTGATGTTTCTTAAGGTTTTGTGTGTCTGGATCACTTTATCAGTTCTCTGCCTTAACCTTTGGAATATTCACTGCAACAAGAATGTTCACAAAGTGTCTGTCTCCAATCATAGCTTGTTGGAGGCTACAGGGTAAGCACATTGTTTTCATATTTAGATGACTAGCTTATCTTTGCAGAGCCTTTTTAAAACTGTTAGGAATCTTTCTCACTTTCTTGGGTGAGAGATCTTACAAAAGCTGGAATTCTAAGAGAACATTCAAAAGTCTTTCTTGGCTCCCTTACACTTGATTTTATCCCTGGGATGTCAACTAGACACATCAGATCAAAGAGCTTTTCTTCCACAGGAAAAAAATAGATCTTTATTTATATGTGTTGCTAAGGTTTTCCCCTCAAAGTCCCGTCACTGTGAGGGAATGCTTCTGAATTTTAGGTCTCATGGCATCCATAATTCTCATGATTCCCCTGGCAAGACTCCACATGAGAAAGATAAAGTGGTATCTGAAAACTCTTTGGTCCAAGCATCAATGTCCTTTGTCTTTTCAAAGCCCAGTGCTGGGATTTGTCAGAAGAGAAATCACTTGGTGTAGACAACAGATAACCTTAAATCCAGGTCTTCCCTTCTCCCTCTCTGCTCCAAAGAAGTCAGTCACCACAGATGCTTCAGACTTTGCTTGGCAAGCAGGTTCAGGAGGAATAAAACTGCAGGGGGTGTGGGACACCAAGGATAGACACAAGCACATAAATATGAAGGAAATGATTGCCCTGACTGAGCATTCAACTGTCTGAAGCATCCTTGGTCCATGGGACCTGTACCAGTGGTTACAGATATTACCACAGTCATGTGGTACATCAACAAGCATGAGGGAACCATCTCATATCCCCTCTGCAGACTAGCCATGTAGCTTGGGATATAGCCTGACAGCACAGTCTCACTCTACAGCCATCTTACATTTCTACTGAGCAAAACTTTGTGGCAGACCCTCACAAATGGTAACTAGATCAGGGGGGTCTTACATGATTTGATTTATCTGTGGGGAGTTCCTCAAGTAGTTGTCTCATCTCTGAATAATCAACTTGCAAGATTTTGTTCCAGGCCCCATCCAAGAAAGCCTGGAAGAGAGATGTCTTTTCTTTTACTTGGACAGGAATGTTTCTGTGTGTTTTTTACCCTTTTCACTAATATCTAGGGTACTTCTGAAGATTCAGAAGGAATCCCCCAGTATAATTGAGGTGACTTCCTTCTGACCCAGGCAGCCATGGTTGTCCCTTCATTTGGAAATGGCCAGGGGCAATTACCACAAGCTTCCTCACAGACTGGATCTACTCACACATGAACAGGGGTGTTTGATACACTCCAACATCAATCATCGTCAAATGACTTCCTGAATGATAGGGTTTTAATTCCTTTTAGGCAATTGTTTACTGAGGATGTTCAGCAGGTACTAATAGAGGCAAGAAAGTCTCCTACTAGAAAATCGTATATTAGAAAATGGAAAAGTTTTTTAGTTGTTGCCAACAACATAACCAACACCCCATTCAGAGCTTTTTGTTCTCTTGTTTTACAATATCTATGTGAATTACTACCCTATGGTCCTTCTTATTCCTCTGTCAAGGTTCCTTTGTCAACCATTTTAGCATGTCTGCACATGAACTGTCCTCTTTCAATGCAGTCTTATGTCATAATATTCTTGAAAGGAGTTTTGCAAAAGAGACCGCTAGGAAAACTGGTGCCCCCTCCTTTGGGTCTTAGTTTTGTGTTAGAGAAGCTAACACTTGCTTCATTTGAACCAGCTAATCTGGCTGACTTGAGGTTCTTAACATGGAAAACAGTTTTACTAATTGCTCTGACCTCTGCAAGAAGGGTATCTGAACTGCAAGCTCTTATAGTGAGTGAACCCTATCTTATTTTCCATAGTGACAGGGTTTCTCTGAGAACTTCAAAGCAGATCTGAAGAAGATTTTGAATCAAAAATGAAAGAGCTTATCTTTTTTTGGGTGAATAAAGCACTACCAGCACAGTCTCCGTAGGATTATGTTCTTTCTGGGGTTTTTTTGCAGTTGATCTAACAGTATTGTTTGTGACTTTCGCAAGTTTATTTTAAGACAAACTATACATCTTTCATTTTCTTTCCTGATCCTAAAAATGAGGAAGAAAGCATACTCCATGGATATCCATAGACAACTTAGGTACTATCTTGACAGAAATAAATCTTTTGAATTTTCAGATTAACTGTTCATTTCTTATGAAGGTAAGAAGAAGGGATGACCTGTGTCAAAATAAACTATTTCTAAATGGTTGTGTAAGGCTATTACCTGCTGTTATATTCACTATAACAAATCTATTCCAAGCAGGCTCAAGGCCTGCTCTACCAGGGCCTTGACTTTGCCTATGGCTTTTTGGAAAGAGGTGAACTCTAGAAATATTCTAGAAGCTGCTACTTGGTCCTCTGTACATACTTTTACAAAATACTATAAGCTTTATTCCTTATCTAGGTCCCAGTCAAGCTCTGTTAGAACCATTCTTCATAGGTTCCTGGGCTCTTCTCCTTCCACCTCCCAAATGCAGTTAATTGTCTTAATCTACCCGTATAGCTAAGGCTACTGCAACATTGATCAATATGATGGATCATTGTATATCTGTGTAAGTTGAACTTACCATAACAGTAGATGTTCACATAATCACTGCTGCAGTAAAAATAAACAGTCCCTCCCTCCATCCCCCCTTTTTTTTTTTTTTGGTGTGTTTTGTATTCTAGTGTGTGAACATTTATTTTTTATTGTTCCTAGCATCGTCCTTTCAGGGCTCAAACTCCCTCTCTCTGGTGGCAAGAAAGCACTAGGGAGCTTTGCTCCCAAATTTAGACTGTAGTCAGCTCAGCTTGAGCTACGTGACAGTTTATGCCCATGGAAGGTGCACTGAAGCTTTTGAAGCTGATTGGCTGTTATATCCTTGGCAGATTATTACCCATATAGCTAAGGTTACTGCAGCAATGATCATTCTAGCATCTACTGTTATGGTAAGTTCAACTTACATAACTGTACTTTTCCATCCCTTTTGTGTCCATCACTACCCTTACTGGTTCTACAGTCCTTCTCTCACCATTGTCTTCCCTCTGTTTATTGAATAGCTCCTTCACCATTGTGTTTCCCCTCTTAATTTGTTACCCCATACCCTGCATTTATGCCTGTCTTTCAGTGCTATGTAATCTAACCCTCTTACAGCCCTATTATTTCCTTTCTTTCCACAACTTTCATTTATCATTCTAAAATAGTAATAATAGTAATAATAATAATAATAATATCCTTGTTCCGCCTTTGTTTGCTTCTGGTTTTCATCTGTTTCCTATACTCTCATTTCCATTGTTTAATCTGGGGAAAACAGGTACACACATACTACAAACATGCTCAAAAAGGGCTTCTAAATCACCTGTCTTAATGTGGTCATACTGTGCACAGTGGATCATGGAGAGCACTGCAGATCAGATTGTTCAGCTGCAGAGATATGCTGCTGCTCATTGTATAGCAATGATGATGTCCAGTCAATGTCATGTCCTATGTAAATTGGCCATGCATTTCATTGGTCACACAAATGAGGTGAGTGCTATTGCACAGCAGCATGCACATAGAAAAATAAAGTTTGCACCTGTAGTGTTTTTTTTAATTATTACTTTTCTGCTTCCATTGTGCAAATGTATAAAACTCACCTGCTATATGTTCCCCTACTAGTTCATATTTTGACTGCTTCTATAGCTTACCAGGTTAGTACAGTGGTTAGTAGAATATCACCTAAGAGGATAATGTGCTCATACTTATTGAGGCCATCTTTTTCTGCTTCCAGTCTGCAGAACTGTAACATTCACTTGGTATTCGTTTCCCTGACTCCTTAAATGAGGCTGTATCTTTGGCTCACACTGTAAATGCAGTGTTTGGTAGAAGATCTCTGGTGAGGGGAATGGGTTCAAATTTCTCGAGGCTTGTGATTTTCTTTCTGCTTCTACTCTGTAAATGTGTAACATTCACCTCATATATGCTTCTCTGACGCCTTCAATGTGACTCCTTCATAGCTCACCTTGTTAAAGAACTGCTGATGCATAACTGGGCAGAGTTGATCATTCTCATCTCTTTTTGGTTAAATGTATTTTTTTATGACTCTCACTTTATACCGCATGTACATTAATAAAACTCGGATAATGTCTATACTGGTGTAGGTTGGTACATCCCGTTACTTTTCTGTATCCCACTTATCCTGTCTTGAGTTTTGCATTTTTTTAAGTTCAGGTATTTCAGATTGACGTCTATGCACACAACTCACAGCACTTCTCCAGTGGGTCTTGCATTCCTGATTTTGACATCAACTCCTTTTGCAGTCTTCTGTCATTGTCTGTTGTTTCTGTTGCCATGCTACTGCCTTTACATACCACCCTTGGGCATCATAGCCTTACTTCCTTCCATAATAAATTCATCTTTATCTTTATCTGTTGCCTTGAGTTACAACAGTAGATCAGGATCTTATTGCCACCATCTGTGTGTGTGTGGTTTTGCTACAACTAACCTTGATAATTGTGCACATTCAATGTTTAGAACTGTTGCTTACACTTCTCTGGCCATGTGTTGGTGTAACACGATCTTTCTGTGGGTCCCAACTGGGATCACAATAAGCAGCTCATTGTCATGCATACTGAGTTAGTGGCATGCACTGTTAATGAGACTTAGAGCTCAGTGTGCTTGCATTGTAGACAGTGTTGATGCAGTGTTAATAAGACTTAGGGCTCACTGTACATGCATTGAATACAGCATTGATGCACTGTTAATGAGACTTAGGGCTCACTGTGCTTGCACTGAATACAGTATTGATGCATTGTTAATGAGACTTGGGGCTCACTGTGCTTGCATTGAATACAACATTGATGCATTGTTAATGAGACTTAGGGCTCACTGTGCTTGCATTGAATACAACATTGATGCATTGTTAATTTGACTTAGGGCTCACTGTGCTTGCACTGAATACAGCATTGATGCATTGTTAATAAGACAGGGCTCACTGTGCTTGCATTGAATACAGCATTGATGCATTGTTAATGAGACTTAGGGCTCACTGTGCTTGCATTGAATACAGCATTGATGCATTGTTAATGAGACTTAGGGCTCACTGTGCTTGCATTGTAGACAGCATTGGTGCATTGTTAATGAGACTTAGAGCTCACTGTACATGCATTGAAGACAGTGTTGATGCATTGTTAATGAGACTTAGGGCTCAGTGTGCATGCATTGTAGACAGTGTTGATGCATTATTATTGAGATTTATGGCTCATTGTGCATGCATTGCAGACAGTGTTGCTACATTATTAATGAGACTTAGGGCTCACTGTGCATGCAGTATTGTAGACAATGTTGATGCTTTGTTAACAGACACCAACCTGGCTAACAACAGGAAAAACAATGCTCCTACTTGAGAGAGAACCTGCAAGCTACCCTAAAAATTATAGACCAATAACTTAACTTCCGACAATGTATAAACTATACACTGGAATTAACGTGGACAGAGTTTATAGTCATTTAGAAGATAACTCAATTATGGCAGTAGAACAAAAGGGCAATAAAAGAAAGTCATTTTGAACAAATGATCATTTGCTGTTAAATAATGTCATAGTGGAGAAATGTATAAAGGGGAAGAATGTAATGGACTGACTACAAAAAAGCATTTGATAGTATCCCACATTTGTGGATAAGAGTGCTTAAAAATGTATAACATACACCCTATACTGATTGACTACATTACAGTGACCATGAAACTGTGGCAGACCACTTTGCAATTAAACCATGATAAAGGACAAATTATCATCCCAGGGATAAAAATTCAAAGAGGGATATTCCAGGGTCACTTTCTGTCACCTGTGCTATTCTGCCTTGCCATTAACCCATTAAGCTGTCTATTTAGGTCATGGCTATAATTTGGCTCCTAGAAAACAACAAGGTGCAAAGACTTCTCATCTTCTCTTTGTCAATAATTTTAAACTGTATAGCTCATCAGATGAGGAACTGAAAGCACAACTGCAAGTTTTCAAAACTTTTTCAGATGATATAAAAATGTCATTTGGTCTTGATAAATGTGCAAAAGCAACCTTTAAAGCAGGAAAACTGCAACACCAAGAAAACATCAGTTCGGGACAAGGATGTGATATAAAAGAATGTGAGCAAGAAGGACTATATACATATCTGGGAATTGATGAAGGATCAACAATAAAACATGAACAAATGTGAATAAAACTTAGTAAGGAATACTTTGGAAGACTTAAACTAATCCTGAAAACAGCATTGACATCTAGGAACAAAATCCAGGCTATAAACCAATTTGCTCCTCTTGTCCTAATTTGCAGTTTTGGAGTGAATGACTGGCCCCAAAAATGTGTTGGATTGATTTGATAGGAAAACAAGAAGGATGCTTCATGCTCACCAAATGATTTAGAAACATCACTGCATACCGAGATTATACATTCCACATTCCGAAGGAGGGAAGGGCCTCCTTGAAAGTGATTACATGTATAGATCTGAAATCATGGGACTCCACACATATCTGCTGACCTCTCAAGATCCACATGTAGTAAAAGTTTTGAAACATGAGGAGACTAAATCTAAGATGACTTCTCTGCTTAATCTAGCAGAAGCATATCGGCATCAAGCAGGACTGGAAATCAAACCAGAAGTAGATAAAAATCAGGCAGCAAATGAATGTGCCTAAAAAACAAAAGAATGAATATAAGGTGAAGGACCTAATGAGAAGGCAAGAAATGTGGAAAATGCATAAATATAGTTGCAAGTATAGAAATCTTCCGGAAGAACCTCATGTTGAACAGGAATGAATGCAGGAATGGTTAAGGAGAGGTGAATTCAAACCAAGAGATAAAAATTTAATAATGCAAGTAATAGGTTCATAGGTTCATAGGTAGGTACTAGGCTAATGGCCCTGGGACCTATACAAGCCCAGCCAAAAAGGTACCCTAGCTTTTGCCACCCAAGAAAATTATTTTCCTGTGCCACTGTTGAGCAGAGCCACAGAAGTGATCCCCGGGGTGAATTTCCTATTTCCCTTCCAATCATCAAGATTTTTCTTGAAGAGTGCTAATGAGAAACTTTGTTTGATAGAGATAGGTAGCTTATTCCAGAGTATGGGAAGTCTCTGGGACAGGAATCTATCCCTCCGGCATGTTCTGTTTATTGTGGTGACAGGGTTTAGGTCCCTAGAGCATGTAGCTCAGAGGGATTGGGATTTCTTTAAGTGGAGCATGTCCAACAGCTCTGGGTTTGACATAGCTTTGTATGTTAGGCAGAGATCACCTCTGAGTAGGCGATATGTGATGGACTAAAGCTGGAGTTTTTTGAGATGGTATGTGTAGGGCATCTGTTTGAGGCTGGTAATCCTCTTTGTCTTTGTGAGGTATTTCTGTGGCCTTTCCAGTTGTTGTAGATGTCTTGTGAGGTACATACCAAAAGGGGCGTCGTACTCTATAATGGGTCTAATGAGTGATGAGTAGAGGGGAACAATGACCTCTTTTTTTCTGGATGAGAAACCTTTTGTGATGAGGTGTGCCACATAGAAGGATTTCCTGACTACTGTGGTGATATGATTATCAAAGGAGAGACTACTGTCCACCTCTTGATTATCTCCTCTTTGGCTTATGAAACAGATGCAAAGAGGAAATATTTCATGGCCTGTTGTAGTAGGTTGTTTCATTTATGTCTCAGAATGCATTTGATGAAATTTCTTTCTGCTCTGAGAGACATGGTGATGCAGTGGTTAGTGTTAATGCCTCACAGCATGTGGTTTTCATGTTCTTAACTGTTTTTTTCTCTTGTGTGGAGTCTTCAACTCCTCTCCATTTCTGTGGATTTTTGCAAGGTGATTCAGTTTCCTTCTACATCTCAAATACATGCTATAACTGAATTGAAATCCTCTAAAATGCCATAGTTATGTGTCATGTGTCTGTACGTATGTGTGTAGTGCCCGCATGCATGTGTGTGTGTGTGTGTGTGTGTGTGTGTGTGTGTGTGTGTGTGTGTGTGTGTGTGTGTGTGTGTGTGTGTGTGTGTGCGTGTGTATGTGTGTGTGTGTGTGTGTGTGTGTGTGTGTGTGTGTGTGTGTGTGTGTGTGTGTGTGTGTGTGTGTGTGAGATTGTGTTTGTGTGTGCGTGTGTGCATGCACGTGTTGTGTGATGGGTTGATATTCGGATCAGAATTATTTTCAGCATGTTTGTGTCCATTGCCTACAGTGGTAGGCATCACCTTTACAGTGACCTTGAAATGGATTAAAAGTAGTTGGTAGAGAATAAATGAATGAAAATTTAACTTTTTAGGCATTGAGTTGGTTATGATTATAACTTTATGCAATCTGAGACATAAGATGACAAACTTAAAAATTGTAATTTGAGAGATCATTAGAAACTAGCACGGGGAAAGATAATCAGCCGTTATGCCCTCTGTCTTGTACCTCTGCATCAGTTTGGCCAGTCAGGTATACATAGGAACATTCATCTCAACTGTACACACTTCCACAGAATGTCCAGATTTTTGTCTCATTTTTTTGGTCTGTTCCTCATAAAAATTGTATTTTTTTGACAAATTACTGTGATGATCTGAGGATTAATGTCACTAAATAATGACATGCATTTCAGTTTCAGACTTCATATCTTTCAGAAAATGCATGATAACACAAATCATGTTATTCTAGAAACTTTCTAAGTTTATACGAGCAATGTTTAAAATGTGTCCCTAGTTTTGGGCCTTTGACCTCCCATTGTGTCAGGCTTTGCCCATATTTCTTGCACTAAGAGTTTGAGAGGTATGTATAGGAAGTATAAGTAAAGTATATTATAAGGATCTGCATATACAGGAATCAGAAGCCTATGAATGGTTGTAAAAACAAACCTTTCACCTGCATAATATATGTTATGGATTAAGTGGAAACGTTTCTGGTACTTTGACTTAAGTATTACTATGAGTGAAGGCAATACAGTGGAAACAGTAGACACATATAGCACAGAATGGTTTGCAGTGGTATAGTCCAAAGCTTACAGGAATGGAATTTTGTGGGGAGGAGGGCAATTTTCATTTAACTCTTTCATTTATTTACAGTTAGCACTCACGAGACAGTCAAGACAAAAAAATACAGCCATTATGTTTGGTACATAGACTGAACAGCAAAATCAGTGCTGGCAACTTTAATCAAATTTAGCATTACATGTAATGTGATACATGTGAAAGGCACGGAGAAAGAATGTTTTTTTCACTTTATTACTTGCATTTTCTTATCTTTCAGACTGTTGTTTCAGTTATAGTAGAAATAGGCTGCTACTTCCCTACAGAGGCTCGAAAATGAGTTTCCATTATTTCATCTACATAGAGTTTAAGATTTTTTTTTTTAAAAGCTGTGACAGAGCTTGACTTTCCCCTGGATTCATGAATCCTCCGTGTAAGACTTAATCAGTCTTACTCGGAGGCTGCAGTTGAACAGTATGATGTCAGCGTTCCATTAATATTCATGAGGGCACGCTGACTCAACCGTAACTCTTACACGGACCGAGTATGAAAGCAGGGGGTGTGTCCAACTGCCGAGTAGTCTAAATGTCCATGCCCCTGCAAGTGTAGTAAAAGCAAAATGTCAGCACACAAGAGCGAGTTCGTTCAAATGTACTTGCACACAACACCGCACTCCCTGACACTGTAAACCTCCATCACAGTTATAAAAAGTAAAATATATATATTTTTTAAATCCACAATATAGCTTTTCATATTTGCGCGTGTGCACGGGTGTGCCCATTGCTTAGCTATAGTTAGCAATTCTGACATGGAAGAGCATAAGAAAGAATGTTTAAGCAAATCATACCAAATTGCAATGGTGTAATGGTAGAGCGTATGCACAAAGAGAAGGCATTCACAGTTCAAGTCCCACCACTCCCCTTCTTATTTATGTTTTAAATCAGTATTTGAAATAATACCAGACATATATGATTAAAATTTTATTAAAAGCAGTGAAATGACCAATGTATCAGTGAACAAAATATATATTTTTAAAGGATCCAGATATATAATAGCCTGCTGTTAAGCAGCGCTTTACCCAACTAAACAGAGGTGCCCATAGTTTAATAGCGCTTTACCCAGTGCAATAGAGTTGCCCAAAGTTTAAAAGCGTTTTACCCAGCGCAATGTGTTTGTGCGGATGTGCACGCTGCACCAACCCGGGCACCGTAGGGCCCCGTAGCAATGTAGAGCTAGGTTGCTTAAACAGAGCCACACCCGCTAGCCTGTCTAGACAGTATTAAAACAAAAGAGTGACAAGGTTCAAACCCAGGACCCTGTGCATCATAATCAAAGCACAGAACCACTAAGCCATGATGGCTTAGGAGAAACAGCAGCTATTAGCATACATATACTTAGAAATGGTAGATTAACCATTACTAAGCAGGACGGCAGTCAGCTTAGAATTCTCAAAAATGGCCAATCACAAAGAAGTGCGGGAAATGTGGCATATTTAAGCCCCATAGGTGGGAATACTGGCCATGACTGATTGTGGTACCCATTTGCAGTCAGAATGGCAGGCGTCGGAGAGGATTATCGCCTTAGAGCGCAAAGGTGGGGCATTGAGGAGTCCAAATATATGGTTTGGCTCTTAGTCCACCAACATGAAGGCCGACTCATGCAGGTCCAGGTTCAATGGGGAGCATATAAGGCAGAGGCATGGAACCAGTTGGCACATGATCTTACCAGTGCCACAGGCATTCCCAGGACTGGTGAGCAGGTCTGTCACCACCATGCGGACCTGAAGCAATGAAAGGAGAACCAACTGAACCGATGGATCCAGGAGGCCTGTCATATGCCCAATGCCCCACTACTAAGTATGCATGTAATTAAGTATGTAAGAAATGCTATCCTAGCCTATAGTATGGATAGGTATGTTCCAATATCCCTTCATTTATATTACAGCTGCAGGTGTTCGTTACGCGAATCGGCAAGCCTATGCTGATGGCTGGTAAGGCTGCGCCACCAGGCAGGTTAGTAATTATTCAGCTGGCATTATTATAGAATATAAGCGAGACAGCCTGTAAAAGAGTTCAGTGTTGTAACCCAGTAATAAAGGTCAAATAAGCCTAGAATAAAGCTTCTGCTAATATTCTAAGATTAGATAAGTGATGCAGCCTGAAAAAGAGTATTGTAATCCATTAATAAAGAGTAAACAAGTCTCAAATAGAGTTTCCACCTGTATTGTAATATCAGATAACTGCTTCAGCCTGAAAATGAGTGTTCTAATCCATCAA
>NC_056728.1:1448714005-1448754005 GCF_019279795.1 Protopterus annectens
AGACATGCCTTCCCTTTTAGGGATTTTGCTCTTTCATGTAGTAGCTTCCTCCTTCTGTTGTACAATTTATTTATGGCTGGGGTCCACCAGACTGGACGCCTGCCTTTGGATGATTGGGTCTTGATTTTGTTTGGGATAGCATGATCCATGCATTCCTGGAGATGTCCGTAGAATGCGTTTATATAGTATTCTGCAGTTTGGGCCGTAGTTTCCACTGGCCCTGGGGCCTTGAAGGATTCCACTTCAGTTTTGAGAAGTGTGAAGTTCGCTTTTGAGAAGTTTTTCACTGTGGTTTTCTGGGCTGGGGGTGGGGCCGGGATGTGGATATCCAGTGAAATTAATTTATGGTCTGATCTTACCAATGAGGGATATACTTCTGGCATGGAGCATAGAGTCCCCATGTTGGTAATGATCAGGTCTAGTATGTTTTCCCCTCTTGTGGGAGTGGTGACTAGTTGTTCCATAGCATTTGAGTTTATAAATTCCAGGAACCTTTGGGCTAAGGTGCTGGGGCTTGAGTAATGCTCCCAGTTTATGTTTGGGTAGTTGAAGTCACCCAATATAACGGTGTTCAGAGAGATCTTAGTGTTCTCCATTATATATACATATATATATATAGATATAGATTATATATAGATATATACATATATACATATATACAGATATATAGATATGTACATATATAGATATGTAGATATATAAATATATAGATATATAGATATATGTAGATATATAGATATATAGATATATGTAGATATATAGATATATACAGATATATATGGATATATCTGGATATATATAGGTATGTATATATATATATATATATATATATATATATATATATATATATATATATATATATATATATATATATATATATATATATATATATATATATATATAGTGAGAGAGGGGGACACTGGGTCAGACGTACTGCAACAGGTGCCTGGTGATCAACGCAATGACTGAACACCAGTGTTGATACTGCAGTACCATACCTCATTCCAAAACACTTTACCCACTAACTACCAGATAGGTGGTTGCCTACCTAACACTGAAGGTGTCAGAAGGGAACATGGGACACAGGTGTACAGTAGCCTCTCCTCTGATATTCACAGTTTGACACTAGTCTTGTAATCCCTCTACGTGGTACGTGTCATCACAAAAGGTGTGTCATCTAGGGAAATATAGGTCAGTGTACCCCCTACTCCTCACAATGCCCCATGTGGTATGTACGTCACATAACAACCACAACAAGTGGAAATGCCACAGACATACCTAACAAAGAGTGACACTGTCCCAAACACATGCCCTATGCAGACTGACTCACAAAACCACAGCTAGAGTGCATTGCATACTTCCTACACAGAGGTTACCACTGCCGGACATACAGAGGTATGTCACACCCATAGCAGTCGGCCAACCACCATGACAACACCTCACAATCCCTCCGGGCTACATGACCTAGGGCCCTAATCCTTGTCAATGCACTAAACAGCACATGCTGGAGGTACAGGTTCCTATAAACAAATTTGCCATACTCTGTACTAAGCCACCCAGCATTAATAAACAAGGCTTCTCATTAGTAGATGTCATACATACCCCTGATGAATGTTATGGAGATAGGTAATATGCCCTGGGAGTCACCTCTGTGTATCCGTTTGACAGGAGCAAGTGTAATCTCTTTACATGTGTGTTAAATGGCAGGATAGCATAAGGCTAGGCTGCTGTAGACCCCGGGCCAATAGCGTAGTACCTACCTATGACACAATGCGCACACACATGTACTCAGTGCAATACCAGCTATGTGAGGTGGAATGAGTGTGATACTGACTGTGTGCAAGGTCTGTAAAGGTGTGATAGCTTAGTGTGAGGTTGTGTCTGTCATGGTAGTTTGTGTCCTAGGTGTGAGGGCAGAGAAAGATGTGTCAGTTATTGGGATGCAGACATAGTAGGATGGCATATGTTGTGACGTAGTACCTTGTGTATGACTGTGGTGTTCCATGGTAGGCTGAAGCAATACATATATGCTCAGTAAGTGGTACTGCTGGTGAATCCAGGTCACATGTGAACTGTTGTACTACCTGAAGCTGTAGACCTAAACACCCCAGTATGGTGTATGTTCACATTCCCTGGTATCACTGTCTTGTGTGTTTCCTGTAGTCTGCACAGATTACATTCCACAGACATAGGTATCTGTAAGTAGGGGCACACAGTACTTTAAGGTACACAGGTAATGCTCATCTGTGTTGGCATACATTTGTGTGTTGTATGTATGCCTAATGTCTGTGTAATGATGCCTGTACCATGGCCGCAATCACATGTGTGTTACAGGGTATGTGTGTGTACCTAGCAACATGTATACTCTGTTACAGCAGTATGCCAGCTATATTAACAACCGTGCACATATGTTAGGTAGGGGTATGACATCAAAGACTAGGGTGGTTTACTGTTAATACTGTAACTGTACATTACAGTCATTGCATTGGATGACAATATTCATCATGCATTAGCTTGATATATACCCCGAGTGTGAGGTTGTGCATTGTATCCCATACAGTGTGCCGAGTACTGGTGTATACTGGTTTGTTGTATGGAGTGTGGCAGCTACTGTCAGGCAGTTGTGGGCTGAGCACTGATATGTGGTATTGAACGTGTGTATCCTCTGATAGACAGACAGATGCTATATCTGGCAGTTAAGTGATATCTGTACTTCATAATGTTAAGTGTGCCACATGACTTGCTCACACATATTGTTCAATTGTCTTCCAGGGTTATGGCTCATCAACTCAATCCTGCGTATGCAGCTGCAGAGGAGGAGGTCATACAGGCCAGCCTGTATCAGCACTATGCCCTGCTTTGTTCCAGGGCCAGCCAGCACCAGCATGAGCGTACTGCACTGTGGCAAGATCTTGTTCGCCGGGTAAATGACATAGGCATGCATAACCGGACATATGAGCAGGTACGCCATCACTGCAGTGATTTAATTAGACATGTCCAGCGGCGTGTGTCTGATATCCATAGGCAACAGCTTGCCACAAGTGGTGGGGCGCCCATACATCCCCCTCTCACCAGAGTGGAGGAGCTGCTCCTAAGTGTGTTGGCTCCTGGCCTACAGCAGCAACAACATCATGCATGTGTCATCATGGAGGCCGGAGCTACCCAGCAGGACGACATGGAGTGTGCAGGTAATATGCCCTAGCTGTAGACTACCGTTACCTGTATTGTTATAATATGCTTATGTGAGATGTGTACTGTGTGTTTAGCAGTTGTGCCGCCTCTCATGTGCAATACTGACATTCGGTTAGTATCTCCATACCTGTGACTGTTGACTGTTGTTCCACTGTAGATTAGCGCACTTACTCATGGTAGTAATGACACAGTTGTGGCTACTGATAAACTGTGTCATATTCTTGTAGGTCCCCCTGGTGTGACAGCAGGGCAGACGGTACATGCTGGTGAGTGTGTTAACACTTTAATATTGGTAATGAAATGTGCATGTCATAGGTGAGGTGTAGGCCATGTACACGTAACACACCTACGCATAATGCATGCTGTCCATGTTTGCTGTGAGACATTAATCATCTCATTGAAATCAGTAGCTGCCTCAATCACATACATTGCACAGTGAAGCAGACACAAGTGTGGCAACACTGTACTGCACCTTAGATATGCATAGTTGCTACAGCTGTACACAACCGAACACATTTATCATACGCAGTACACGAAAACATGCTACATTTCCCATTACACCCGCTGTAAGGTCACACATCAGTATCCCACGTCTTGCACACACACATGCTGTACCTCAGGGGTAGTGTCCTATCATGGGTGTGTGCAACACTCTGCAACACATAACACAGTCATGTTAGGCAATGCTCCCTATTGGTCACCTCACACACCCAAGTACAAGGTGTCTGTGTAATTCTGAACGCAGCCACGGCACTGCAGTTCAGGTACAGCATGCTAGGCGGTGGTCTTGCACACATTAGTAGCTGTGAGTGACCACAGGATGCATGTTGATGATGGCACAGGGTACGACATCCTATCCAGTTACAGAGACCGCAGTACTACTCATAGCAGTCATTGCTTTGCACCTCAATGTTGTGCGTGTGCAAACATATGCACCTATACACAATATACATAGCATGTTGTGTGTGTGCTTACATATGAAATCAAACACAAATCAGGTCCAGCAAACAGAAACTCTAAACCGTAAAAAATTCACTTAGAAATTTAAAAATATATAATCAAAATAGTAAGGGCTAAAGTAAAACCGTTTATTTAAAGCGCTTTTCGTCTACTGTAGTAGACGAAAAGCACTTTAAATAAATGGGTTTAATTTAGCCCTTATTATTTTGATTATATATTTTTAAATTTCTAAGTGAATTTTTTACGGTTTAGAGTTTCTGTTTGCTGGACCTGATTTGTGTTTGATTTCATAGTCTGTTTGCCGTTTTTTCGTATTTCTCTGTGTGCTTACATATGCCAGTATAAACAATATGCATAGCAGTCGCCATCCAAACAAAGTGTCACATATATGTCCTGGAATGCTAGTGGGTGTATAGCTCACTTGACACACAATGGGTATGTGTGGTGTTTAATGTTGCAGTCGTGTAGCATGCCATGCCATGCGTGGCACCAACATATCTGCAATATGTCACACACCATAACCACTGTACACTGGCCATGTAGAGCATTGGGATACCTTCATGTCAACATGCAGCAATTGTCCTGTGTGTGTACATAGCATGCATGTGCTACACCCATGCACACTATTATCTGCTTTGGACACAGACACTGTACTAAGACATTGATATCTATGTGTCACACAGATAACACATGCAGCCATGGCATTTATACTTGTGAGTGATGGTGCACAGGGCATTGCAGAGCTGATAATGCCTGCACAGCAATGTTGTGTGCATGTACAAATTGTGTTCCAGGGTGTAGCCAATCACTGAACAACGACACAGTTGCAACAAAGCCATGTATACTACTATTACACTGGAGTGTCTACACTTGCACTGTATAGTCTTGTGCAACACATATTCTGCATGCTGACACGTGTGTGGTGACTGTTTACCTTGTGATACTGACACCCACCTTCACCCACTATAGAGTATGTGTTGGATTGCTGGTGTGTGTGTGTGTATGTGCTGTAGTGAGGAGTGTATTACTGTTCACATGTGCATGTGTTCATGTGTGCATGTGTGCATGTGTTCATGTGTGCATGTGTGCATGTGTCCATGTGCAGACCGTAAAGTGCGTTTCCTGTCTTCTTCTCACAGGTGCTGAGTTAGGGCTGGCCGAATGCAGAAGGGAACCTGAAGACACTGCCACGAATAGTGCTGATGATGAGACATGTATTTTGACACAGGAAGGTTTGACAGGGTCTGTCGTTGGTCCACCAATCGACAGTACACAGTGTTCAACCCCATCTATGTGCACACTCATACTGCCAATACGTCCCTCACCACCAATGGCCATAGGCGAGGGACAGCATACAGTTGGCACTGACCAGGAGAGTGTGGTACCCATGGCACTTGCATCCCCTCACAGCAGCCATAGCTGTATTCCTGGAATGGTACCACATAGGTGGAGGTCCAGGGGTTCTCGGGGGAGCACCACTGGTCATATTGCCCCTGGCAGGCATGCCCTCACTGGTCTTACGACGTCCAGTATGTTCTGGGCTGTAATGCAGGCTCAGGCATGTATGGAACGGTACACCAGGCAGGGACTTAGGGCACAGAGGGCACATTACACCGCTATCAATGACAGCATCAATGACGTTGCCGGTGCCATCCGGACTTGCACCGAGGTCATTGATAGAAGTTGGGGGGAGACATTAGATGCCCTCCACAATATGTCATCCATGAGCCAGGACATTGCGGGATGGTTGAGACATAGACGCGGATGCATGCCAGCAACAGCAACAGCTAGCAGTGGTCGCGGACGGCCCCCGGTTCACAGCCGTTCCCGTAGTGGCAGTACCAGCTCCAGCAATGCTGGGGCTGGCCTGTCTATTGACCGTCCCAGTAGACCACGTGCACATGGCTCTGGCCATTCCCAGCAGGGACATGGGTCCAGTCGTCCCACCTCTGCCTCTGAGGACAGTACCCAGTCAGGGTTGGTACCCGATACTGTCTGTAGCACCCCTACCAGGCACAGGTACTGTGTCTGTGGCTGGCAACAGTGATCTGTACAGCCTAACAGGTACAGTCTGTGGCTGTCCCACATACTACTGTATATGGCAGCCACATGGTGGAGCTTTGTGCATGCAGACACACACACATTAACCAAACAACTAGGGCTCACACATACACACACATTATATCAACATTGACTCATGCTGTACTGTTGTCCCTCACACACACACACACACACACACACACACACACACACACACACACACACACACACACACACACACACACACATACACACACACACACACACACACACACAGTCATGTCGATTGGATGGATCAATGTCAGGCTCTGACAAACAACAAAACACCCTGTGAATATGATGATACCTGTGTCACCTCCTGTCATCTGTAACATTGATGGAGGAACAGGCTAACATGGTGCTGCTGCACAGGGTGACAATATAGCAGTGTAGCAATATTAGTAAGTTGTCAACAGGAAAGTGTAATGACATCCTTGTAGGTATATCTCAGCAGACATTATTCATCAAAGCTCTGATTGTCAATGTAGCATTGTTTACACCACTGTTAGGTCTGACTATGTATTGTCCACCCATGTGCCACTTGGCTGACATGTAATGTGTTGCCAGCATGTGTTAGTGAGTGGACAGTATGTGTGTGATGTGTTCAGTACAGATTAGCAAGTTTACATCTGTGAACATGGTGGGTGCACACTGTCTGTATGTACGTGCATAGTGGACACATGGGACATATGGCATACCCTGTTGTACACATTGTTAACATGTCATAATATCTTTCAATGGCCAGTATGCATTCTACTACAGTTATGTACTAACATGGGTAGACATGTGTGTATGACATGGGTAGACACCATGCTGTGGGTGATACTGTTAGTATCTGTTGATGATTTGCGGTCTGGTAGTATACATAACCTCAACAGCATGACTATAAGCAATCATTGGATTATGTCCTGACAAATGACACACAGTCGTAGGGAACTCAGTAACAGTTGTATCCTTCACGTGCTACACTATAACACTAACCAGTGGTAATTACCGCCGCCCATTCCTGTGTCCACACCTGTTTGGCATATAGCCCCCTTAGGTACATGCAAACACACTAGGGATGTGTCCATCCACATCTGGTAATGCATGCAGTGGCTTACAATCCATTCCCTGGATGGAACACATATCCTACATAAGGGTATCATACAGGCAGATGCCTGTCATATGATACATGCTGTATAGCAGTAAGCCGACTATGGCATAGTCATCCACATGTACTATACTTACTATCCCATCAGTACTACATAGGTGGTAGCCCTCAACATGTATGTTGGGTACCAATGTGTACATATAGCCTCATGTTATGTCATGTGTCCCTTGTTATCCACATATCCATAGGTATTGTGGAGTCCCAAGGTGTGTCACATGAGACATTGGAGGCCTGGATGCATATCCACAAGGTGGTTGTACACTTATAAAGACTGTCCATTATTGGCAGTCGTTGTTGTGTATGAACATGCCTGACATATACCCCAGGCATATACCCTCACTCACACTACTGTAAAGTAACTGTCATGGGTGTGTGTGGCACAGATGACCTTGGCCACGGATCACAACAGTGGATGGGCCTGTCACATACATCCATATGTGACCTACGATCTGAGAAGCTGCAGCACAACCTGTCAATGGCAACAAATGTATTCATGTAGTATGCAGGCTTCACACCTATGTACTGATTAAGGGAACATGTACACATATATATTTGCAACTCATATACCTGATGTGTGCAATGCACTTACTGTTGTAATCATAATATGCCATAACATAGTAAAAGCAAGACTCACACTGCATTGACCAAGAGGGACACACTCACACAGTCAGCACTTGCAGGATTCAAACTCCTACCTAACTATGTTATGATACTAGAGAGGGATGCACTAGCACAGCGCACTATTTGCTTTATTGGGTGGTTTCCCTTCTCTGTCTGTATTTCTAGGGTGGTGACATCATCAGTCTTTCCAAAGAGGAATGTACATCTTTAGTGTGTTTTCCCAGTCTTCAAAAAGGCCACTCCTTTCAAGGAGAATTGCACACACATACCCCACATATGGGCACAGTCAGAATTTGCAGGATTCAAACCCCTACTTAACTAGGTTATGATACTAGAGAGAAAGACGCATTAGCGCAGCGCACTATTTGCTTGACTGGGTGGTTCCCCTTCTCTGTCTGTATTTCTAGGGTGGTGACATCATCAGTCTTTCCAAAGAGGAATGTACATCTTTAGTGTGTTTTCCCAGTCTTCAAAAAGGCCACTCCTTTCAAGGAGAATTGCACACACATACACCCCCCCACACACACAGACATAGTTTGTAGGTTTCAAACCCCTACCTAACTAGATTATGATACTAGAGAGAGACATATTAGCACAGCACACTATTTGCTTTACTGGGTGGTATCCCTTCTCTGTCTGTATTTCTAGGGTGGTGACATTATCAGACTGGACATGGTAATGTGTGTACACTTTGTTTTATGCCATTCCAGGAATGGTCCATGTGGGTCGTCAGGTGTCAGCAGCTGGAACAGGAACTCATAATCCTTACCTTGTGTGATCTATCTGTGGACACATCGACATTCCTTCATATGTCAACACATATTTATGCACAGCTTGTTGGTTTTGTGGGTACTACATGTGTCTGGGATGTTGATAAAGGGCTATTCAAAGTGTATGTGAGACATGTGTAGCTGTGTTCAGTGATGTATGTCCTGTGTGGCTGTCTTGCAAACAGTCTAGCATGTTTGGGAACCATGATCTGCACATGAACATACCACGGTTAGTAGGGTTGTGTGTATGTCAGCTTCCAATAGCTCGGTTTATGACGTCAACCATGATGGACTCCATGGCCTTGCAGATCATACTTCATAGGCATACTGGACTGTACTTCCCATGATGTGTTGTGCACCAACACTTGTGTGGAGTGCCATATGTTGCTGTAACACATTCAATGGTTCCACATCCTGTGTAGGGGGGAGGTTCCGCTGACTGTTCAGGTGCAGGATCTGTTTGTTCTGTAGTTTATGCATGGCATATATTGGGAATCAATGTAGTCCACTTGATGCCATACTTTTAGCATTGGGGTAGCTGTTCATCCATTCTACACGTGATATCTCCTGGTATTATGATATGGACTATCGTCTGTGGGAGGTGGGTATGTATATATGGGCCTGTCTGTCAGGATGTCGGCATTATCAGTCAGGTACAGTTGGCCCTGACTCATGACATATATGTGTGTACATTGCTATATATGACATAGCTGTCAGAGGTGTCATGATTCAGTCTGGATTTCTTCTCAGCTACTCTTTACAGAACACCAACAAACCTGAGCACTAATCTCTGTTATACTCCTTTACACACTTAACACCCTACTGATCCTTTGTCATCTGGCTACAGAGTATATCATGATGATATCCCGGCATGTCCAGGGGTCGGCTTTGTGTGCACTCTCCAGTCCAGCTGGTGAATATTGTGATGTAGACACAATGTCACATCTGTCTCATGTACACAGACAACACTCTCCTCCTCACAACAAACCCATATATATGTGTCAGATGCACCTATAGAGACATACAAGGTGCTGAACTCTCTCCACCCATGACTGGCATAGTCTATCAGGTGGTGAGGATAACCACACACACCACATATCAGTCTCACATATCCTCTGGCGACAGCACTCAAACCACATTATCACACATACACATACTCGGATGCTGTAAATGAACTCTGCCTAAGCAGCAGAGACCTCCGCAGCAGGCACACACACAACTGCTACCCCACTACAATACCCACATCTCACATAGTTCACAATGTCAGTGTGCCACACAGTCACTTGCCTTCCGGCTAAACAACACACATAATACACTTGTGATAGGTGACACTTATTGTCAGACACACTGACGTACCACTCACCAACCCATACAAGGGAATAGTCCCTTTGTGCTTTCTGTCATGTGCCAGGATCTGCCACAGAACACATTCAGTCAGGTCACTACAAAGCAAGTACAGGACTGGCACCATCATTGTCCATGCTGGTGCGTAAAACCTCAGACGTTACTCCCTGGACCACATGACATTGTACATGGAGGAACAGTGTCATCATATAGCCCAGGCCAGTATGACCCTGACCTTGTCTAGCATCTTACACCCACCAAGTATGATGTCACAGTATACAGACAAACATATCACATTTAACACTTGGCTAACAGATTGGTGTCATTCATAGGGGATACAGTGTCTGTCAGCCTGTGGTGACATGCTCAACATGCCACGTAGCTTCACTATGGACAGCTTGCACCTGTTACCCTTGGACCTTTGAATGCTGGCTAAGGCTCTTGCTACCACCATAGTGCATTTGTTGAGCAGGGCTCAAAAGACAAACCCACCTACATAGACATTACAGGTTAAATAACACTAAGGGTAATGCTGCTCAACACCAGATGTGTTACTCTCATATTGCGGCCACTCAGGACTCCCCTCAGTATAGGGGATAGCAATATATGTGCACTAACAGATGCCTAGTTCAGGGTCACATATGCACACCAGCACTACCAGGTTATGTTTCATACCATGCTTTCTGACCACAGGACTTGGAATGGACAACACAACTAGGGGGTGTATCCATATACATCACATTTACACACACCTCCGGGTTAGTGGCACTGCACTAAGCATCACAGACCATACATATGCCACTACCATTATGCAAAACTGCCTTTCAGTTTGCTGCCTACTACAGACCACCCTCCCATACTCAGGAACCACACTTGGCTTTCCTGGGAACAGTGGAGGATATGATGGTCTCCACAAACACCATTATATTGGTGACATCAGATACACGAATATTGACTGGGGATACTACTCAATCCACAATAACCTCGCCCTACAGTTGCTACAATTTGTAAATTCATATGCTATGGCAAAACCAGTCACCACAGCCACAAGGGGGAATACATATTGGACCTGATCATCACCAACATGGGGACTCTATGCTCCACACCAGCAATATATCCCTCATTGGTAAAGTCGGAACATGCATCTATCTCACTGGACATACATATCCACTCCACACACCCATCCTGGGTAACCTTGGTGAACTTCTGATGAGCCAACATCTCACTTCACCAAAGCAAGGTGGTATCCTTCAGAGACCCTGAGACAGTGTCAAATACAGCTCCGACTGCTGAATCCTTTACATGCACATTCTATGGACTCCTAGTGGACTGCATGGATTGTGCTACCCCAAATAACAACAAGACTCACTCCTCCAATGGCAGGGGACCTGTCTGGTAGACACCAGCCATTAATAAGCTGTACAATGTCAGGAGGAAGCTACTACATGATAGAGCACAATCCCAGATGGGGAAAGTATCTGTGATCTGTACTAGCAGACAGCTATGATCACTCATGTACTTATCTAAGGTCTTCTTCTCACGGACAATTGCACCAGACACATAGGACTATCACAAGGCCTTTGTCAGTTATGTCAGGAACCTGGGTGGACACTCACTGATATGCTGTGAGTTACTGCATACTGACTACACTTACCCTGAACCCACTGGCATTGCCAACATCCTGGCAAAGAGGTTCAGTGCAGATGTCTCCCCCCATCGCCCCTAGGGAGCAACTATCCATCCCAACAGAGTGTAACCTCTCTGACACCACACAGTAACAGGTGAGTGCTGCCCTCCCCAAAGCATACATTACAGCATCAATGGGACCAGTTGGTGTCCCGGCCTGCATCTTACACGAGCTTCATGACAGACGTAACCCTCACATTACATCACTGTGCAATATCAGATACTACAGGATATGTACCCACGGAATGGCGTACAGCAACAGTGGTCCCACTCCACATAGTTGGTGCCAGAACGGACTACAGACAATATTGCCCTATATGCCTGACTATCCTGTTATGCAAAGCTATGGAGTGTATTGTCATGGGACTCTTAAACATAGACATCAGGAACCTGCAGACACTGTGTCCTACACATTTCAGCATTGTTGTGGGCAGATCTTGCCTCTTGAACATGTTTGTATTCTTTAGACGGTTAACAGGTCCATCGACATAGGGACAGTTGTACACGCAGCCTACCTGAAGCTTGCTAAACCCTTCCACACAATAACCCACTGGGCCATTATGCATAGGCTCACAAGCATCGATATGGACACATATCTCACATGATGGATTGCTACCTGGATCAGGGATAGCACCCACATGGTCAGAATTGCAGGTGCCATGTCTGACTATACACCAGTTACATGTGGCATCCCACACGGCTCTGTCCTGGGACCTCTCTTGTTCAGTGTATATTTGTCTGATGTACAGGCTACCACAGGGGGAATATGGCTGACCTTGTTCGCACTTGACTGCAAACTGGGTGCCATAATCACCTCTCCAGCTGCCACATGCATACTCCAACAAGGTCTCACAGAGATGGATGACTGGTGCCTGAGCCATGGCCTACAGCTAAATGCCATTAGTTGCATAGTCATCCCCTTTGGGAATAACAACATGCCCACACATTAACACATAGGTAGTACTCCATTGCATACGGTAGGTCTTGTTAGGTGATTGGGGACATGACTTATTTGTACTGTCGCCTTTGACATTCACATTGCCACAGTGGTTGGACAGACCTTCTATATAAGCAACCTTATCCCATATGGTTTCACATCTAGATCGAGTGATGTCATTGTGCCCCTATACTAATAACAACCGTGCTTGGTTACAATGCCACCTTTGGGGTGTACCTTACCCAACACCTGCAGCAACTGTACTGGCCACAGATACCCAAGCAACAGCCATCCCTTAACAATACCCATGAATCACATATCTCACAAGATCAGAGTGCCTCACAGTCACAGCCCTTAAGGCCAAACAACACGCCAAATACACTTGTTATAGGGGACTCTATTGTCCGGCACACTGACATCCCGCTCAACTGACTGAACATGGAGAAGGTCACTGTAAGCTGCCTGTCAGGTGCCAGGATCCACCACATAATGCAAGCACTCAGGTCACTCCAAAGCAAGTACAAGTATGACTCCGTCATTGCCCATGCAGGTGTGAATGACATGAGACATACCTCCCTGGACTACAAGAAAAGAGACATAGAGGAGCTCTCTGATCATGTAGCCCAGGCTGGTATGACCCTGACCTTGAGTAGCATCTTGCCCTCACCAAGAATGATGCCAGAGTATAAAGACAAAATGATCAGTTTCAACAATTGTCTAAAGTATTGGTGTCATTCAATGGGGATCCAGTGTCTGTCAGCCTGGGATGACATGCCCGACAAGCCACGTTGCTTCGCTAGGGACGGCTTTCACCTGTCACCCTTAGGCTTTCGTATACTGGCCATGCCTCTTGCCACCCCCATAGTGCATTTTTTAAGCGAGACTCAAAGGACAAAACCACCTCCATAGACAACCCAAGGATACAGAATCTAAAGGTAATGCTAATCAATGCCAGAAGTCTAAACCTCAAGATGCACGCACTTGAGGCTCTCCTCAGTATGGAGAATATCGATGTCTGTGCAGTAACAGAATCCTGGTTCAAAGCTCCTGAGAGCACCCCAGCACTACCAGGTTATAACTCATACCATGCATTTCAGACACAAAACTCGGACCGAAGCACAAAAGGAGGGGTAGTATCTATATTCATCAAAGATACCTACACCTCCAGGTTAGTGGCACTGCACGAAGCATCAGAAACCATGCATGTGCAACTAACAGCGGGCCAAACTGCCTTTCAGTTTGTAGCCTGCTACAGAACACCCTCCTTATTACAGGAACCCCACTTGGCATTCCTGACAACACTGGAAAATATCAAGGTCTCTCCTAAAACTATGTTATTGGGTGACTTCAACTACCCAAACATTGACTGTGACAACTACTCATGCCCAAACACACTTGCTCAATGGTTCCTTGAAGTTATAAACTGTAATGCGATGGAACAACTGGTCACCACTCCCACAAGAGGGAACAACATATTGGACATGGTCATCACCAACATGGGGACTCTATGTTCCACACCAGAGGTAAACCCCCCATTGGTAAGATCAGACCATTAACAAATTTCCATGGACATCCATATCCCATCCCCAACCCAAGCCAAGGAAATCACTGTAAAGAATTTCTCCAAAGCCAACTTTGCACTTCTCAGGACTGAGGTGGAATCCTTCAAAGCCCATGGGCCAGAGGATAATACAGGCCAATCCGCAGAATCCTTTACAAATGCATTCTATGAGCACCTGCAGGAATGCATGGATCGCATTATCCCAAATAAAACGAAGACTCACTCCTCCAAAAACAGGAGACCTGTTTGGTGGACCACGGCCATAAATAAGCTATACAACAGAAGGAGAAAGCTACTACATGACAGAGCAAAATTCCAAAAATGGAAGGCATCTCTGATCAGTATTAGCAAGAAACTTTGATACCTCATAAAATCATCAAAGGCCAGTTTTGAAAGGGAAATTGCCCTAGACACTAACGATAATCACAAGCCCTTCTTTAGTTATGTCCATAATATGGGTGGAAACTCCCAGATATGCTCTGAATTGTTGCATAATGGTACAAAATATACCAAACCTACAGACATAGCCAACATCCTGGCAGACAGATTCAGCACAAACCTCTCCCCCCCTTTACCCCCAAAGGAGCAAATGCCTATCCCAACTGAATGTAACCTCCCTAACATCACAGATGCACAGGTGAAAGCTGCCCTCTCCAAAGCAAAAAAACACAGCAGCTATGGGACCGGACGGTGTCCCAGGCTGTGTCTTACACAAGCTCCAAGAAGAACTGAACCCTCATATTAAGTCACTGTTCAAACTTAGCCTTACTACAGGATATGTACCCAAATGATGACGTATAGCTTACAGTGGTTCCACTCCACAAACGTGGTGCCACAACGGACCCTGGGAACTATCGCCCCATAAGCCTGACTAGTCTGGTCTGTACAGCTATGGAGTGTATTATCATGGAACTCATAAACAAAGACATTGGGAGCCTCCAGACACTGGACCCTACCCAATTTGGCTTTGTTAAGGGCAGATCTTGCCTCTTAACCCTAGTTGATTTCTTTGAAACAGTTACCAAAGCTATAGATGAGGGCAAGGTAGTCCACACAGCCTACCTGGACCTCGCAAAAGCCTTCGACACAATACCCCACTCGGGTATCATAAATAAGCTTACCAGCTTAAATATCAACCCCTATATCACAAGATGGGTTGCAAACTGGCTAAAGGATAGAACCCACATGGTCAGAATCACAGGTACCATGTCCGAATCCAAACCAGTTACAAGTGGCGTCCCACAGGGCTCAGTTCTGGGACCTCTCTTGTTTGGTATATACTTCTCTGAGGTTCAGGCTAACATGGGGGGATTATGGCTGACAATGTTCGCAGATGACTGCAAACTGGGGGCCATATTCGACTCTCCAGCTGACACAAGCATCCTCCATAAGGGTCTCACAGAGATGGATGTTTGGTGCCAGAGCCACGGGCTTGAGCTACATGCTAAAAAGTGCATAGTCATCCCCTTTGGGAAAATCAAGGTGCTCACAAATTACCACATAGGTGGCAATCCATTAAGTACAGAAGTAGTAATTTGAGATTTGTGGATCAATGTAGATAGTAATCTCTCCTTTGATAATCACATTGCCAAAGTGGTTACAAAGACCTTCTATATATGCCACCTTAACATGAAAGGGTTTGCATCTAGATCAAAAGAGGTCATTGTGCCCCTCTACTCATCACTCATCAGCCCGATACTTGAATACAATGGCCCTTTTGGGATGTACCTTACCCGACACCTGCAGCAACTGGAGAGACCCAAAAGTACCTCTCCAAGAGGATCATGGGCTACAAACAGATGTCGTATGCAGCTCAACTAAAGAAACTCCAGCTCTACTCAGTTGCTTACCACCTACTCAGAGGCGATCTATGCCTGACATACAAAGCCATGTGAAACCCAGAATTAATGGACATGCTCCACCTCAAATATCCAAGTCCCTTAGAGATACATGCTCCAGGGACTTAAACCTCAGCACAAGAATAAAAAGGACATGCTGGAGGGACAGACTAATTTCCCAGAGGCTCCCCTCACTCTGGAATAGAATCCCAATTCATATTAGACATAGCCCTTCGCTGACTCTCTTCAAGCCAATTCTGGATATGTGGATGGGAAATCGCAAATTCACCCCTGGGATCTCTTCTGTGTCCCTGCTAGACAGAGGCACAGCAAACTAATCTTAAAGGGTACCTTCTGTGACCTAATTTACAGAGGCACAGTAGACTAATCTAATAGGGAGACGGAAGCCAAATACACTCTGGCTAGGCTTATAAATGCCCTAGGGCAGATAGCCTAGTATCTACCTATGAACCTATGAACCTATAAGTTCCGCACCAAGCAGATGTAGGGACTCACACAGATGACCTGCACAGTTCAGATGCAGTAAGTCCAGCTCTACTCAGTCGCTTACCACCTACTCGGATATGATGTGTTCCTGGTGTTTGCAGTAATACCCAACCCAGAATTAATGGACATGCTCCACCTCAGGATATCCAGCTCCCTTGTAGCTACACACTCCAGGGGCATATACCTCAGCACAGATATTAATAGGACATACTGGAGGGACAGATTTTTATCACAGGGCCTCCACTTACTCCAGATTGTGATCACAGTTTCACATAGGCAGAGCCACCCACTAACCACCTACAGGGGACATCTTGATGGCTGTATGGGTGATCTTATGTTTACCCATGGGATATCTTCTGTGTCCCTGCTAGACAGAGGCACACTAGCCTAAACATACATGGGCTATCTTGTGTGACCTACTATTCACTGGCACAGTGTAGTAATCTGACAGCGCTGCAAAAGCCAAACATACTCTGGCTAGGCTTGTACATACCCTAGGGCAGATAGCCTAGTATTGACCTCTGAACCTATGCTTCTGCTCGGGATGCACAATATTTGTTGCTGATACTGTTTGCAGGTCTTTATCGCCTTTGCTTTCCCAGTTTCTATGAACAACTTAGGTATCTGCGGAACATGTTTGATCATGACAGGGTTCCACTATATTATATAAGTGTCTGTTGTCATGTAACTGTGTGCACAGGGCAGATTGCTGGATAGTGAGAGGTTCCTGGGTTAACACATGCAACTGCCAGATGTGTGGCCCACTGCTGTAGTCAGACATGGCCTAAGTGTGTGAGCATGCCCAGTTCAGGCTTTCCATGTTTTGTTGCCTGACATATCTCTCATTTATTCAAGAGTGTGAGCATGCCCAGTGTGACCTTTCAGTATGTTGTGATCTGAAGTCCACTGCATTTGTGGATGTGTGTGAACATGACCAATATTAACATTTATACTGTGTGTGTTGGAAGTCAAGTTATGTTCTTACTGCAGGACTCACCTTTGTGTCATAACTCAACAGGGATTATGCTGTACCTGCAGGGTTTCCATGAGATACTTTGCATAGACTTATCAGCATTCCTTCATACTGGCTGAACAGTGCAATGCTGTCATGGTTTAGTGGTTCAGTACTTTAACTATGGTGCACAGTATCCTGGGTTCGAGGCCCATCACTGCTTTATATTTCCTTACTGAGCAGACCAGACTGCTTAAGGGCCAGTTAAGCAAATATAAGCTGTTGGCTTTTGTTCTGCTATGCCCTACTTAGACCAGGCTTGTCCAACATTGCTGTGTATTCACCAACCTTGCTGGACATTGCCCAATATTACTCGACATTGATCACAGTTGTACTAGTTGGTGTGTGCGATTCTGTTTGCATATACTACATGGTGGTAAATACTGTTTAGCACTACCTTAAATTGCTTGACACATGGCAATCATGCCTCAGGTGGTGCTGCAGGGCTGCCTATGTTGGATGTACATACTACACTCCCTGTACAGGTTTGAAGCAGGTAGTGTCAACTTAGGCATCCCTTTTACTATATGTGCAGGTCAGAGAGAGGTATCATTTCCAGGGTTCCTACTGAGCCAGTGCATGTGCTACTCGTTGCCTCTTTGCCAAGGCCAAAGCATACTGGGCAGGCCTCCTTCTGCCTACTGGGGCAGGCTCAGGTTGTTCCTCCTACGAGACATGCTCTGCCTGTGATGACCTTGGCAATGGTAGGGGGCTGTTTGGGCCAGGCCTATGCTGGTCCTGCTGCAGCTGTTTTCACAGGATTGTATTATGTAGCATAGCACATACCATGACAATTTGGGTACATGTAGTTGGTGAGTACTGCAAGGCTCCACCAGATGTGTCCAGGCACTGGAACCATGACTTGAGCAGCCCAAACACATGCTTGATTACATTTCATGTTTGTGCGTGTGCCTCATTATGGCGTTCCTGTTCAGGTGTTTGTGCGTTTCTGATGGGTGTCATCAGCCATGGCTCCAGTGCATAGCCAGCATTCCACACTAGGTGACCATGTGGGATGTCCCCATTGGCAAATGTCTGGTACAGCTGAATCAGATGCCAGATATGGGAATCATGGTAGCTTCCAGAGCAGCCAGCACACACACATTCAGTAATATGCCCTGGGCATCACACATGACCTGGCAGTTGATGGAGGGGAAGCCCTTACGGTTAATGTAGGCCCTACCCTGCTCACCAGCTGGTGCTTTGATGCATATGTGCGTGCTGTCTACTGCACCCACTACCTCAAGGTATTCTGCTATTTGCTGGAAGAGACACATATTGCTGGCCAATACCTCATGGGAATTGGGGAAATATATATGATCACCGACATGTGCTGACATGGCATCCAAGAACTGGTGCAGTACCCTGGATGCTGATGCCTGTGATATCCCCATCATATCACCAGTTGGTCTCTGGAAGGTACCTGTTGCTAGTATTCGTAGGCCAACACATACCTTGGTTTCCACTGGAATGGGTTTCCCTCTTTTGGTTCTGTGTGTGAGGCGTGGCCTGCACAGCTCAACAATTTGCTGCAGGAGATCTCTGTCCACTCTATAGCGCTCCACTATCTCCAGCTCATGTAGCCCCTGGTAGGTTACCCTGGGCCTGTACACTCTTCGCCGTCTCCGCACTGGGTGTTGGTCAGCAGCATTACCATTGTCACCACCCTCAGCATATTACATATGTCGCCTTATGACAGCAATGGCAGCCCCTAACATTTTTTTTGTCTCAGTACAGCTTTTTCAGTATTCACTTCTCTTAGATGACTGCAGTGCTGCAGTGTCTCTGAGGAATACATGGTGAAAAGTTGTTTGCAGAGTTTTAAGTGCTGGGCTGGGCTGGGCTGGTTTACTGCCTGTGTAACTGCCTGATTCTGATTATTTCCACCTGCTAGCTCTGTTGACTCTCTCTGGTTAACTTCCTACTGTTTGTTGTGCTTCCTTTTCCCTTGCCATTTCCTCAGGGGGCAGCGCTGAGCACACTAGCGCAGACGCGCGCACACGTGCTAACACGTGCACGCACAGGCTTAAACAGAGTTACACTAGCTAATTCCTGCCTAAACGCGTGCACACGAGCACAAAGGCGCTTACAAGACTTTAAACTGCCCTTCACATGCTTAAACGCCTGCACACAGGCGCAAATGTGCTAACAAAGGTTTAGACAACATTACACATGCTAACTTCTGCTTACATGCACGCACACTGTCTTACTCAGGTTTATAGGCGCGCACAAGTGCACATGCACGTTGCAAGCATTTTTACAAGAAACTTTGGTGATACCCACAGTGTGCACCTTCTATTTCTTGACTTTAGCTAGAATATCTACTGACACACCTCTTCCAGTGATGAGCAACTGACAGCTAACACATGCCACTCTGCTCCAATGAGATTAGCTACTGTCATACATACCACCCCCATGATGTCACCTATATCCTACTCTGTTACTCCCCTTATCCTAGTCTTGCACTCCACTGACTGTGCTCATTTGCTATGTAGACTTGGGATTCACTATCCTTACCCTCATTTGCATAGGATTGCCTAGTAATGCTTGGTTACATCTCTTGGACTGAGTTCCCCCCTTAGCAACCCCTACTCGGTAGCCATGTTGTCTTCAGTCTGCCATTCACTTGCATTGTATATTATGATATCTTATAAAATGCCTATTTGTGGCTTTTATTTTCTTATTTTATGATTTTTTTATAGCGCACCCCATTTGCGCGGTGCTGCGCTAAGCTTAAACCTCGCCGATCAAGGGAAAAAAAAAATTATTTTTATTTTTTGCATCGGGGAAATTTGCCAATGGCCATATATTTGGCCATTGGCATGCTTCCTCAACCATATGCAACCTTTATTTGGAGCTGTCACAGCTCCATTGTGCTATTTGCAGAACGGTACTCAGTTGCCAACTGAGTACATTTCTGCAAATATAACGGCTCCTACTCGGACAGGTTTGTGCTTCCTGGATCGCAAATTTACCTCATTTGCATGCCTTTCGGCTGCAAGTGAGGTAATTTGCATATCCAAGCCCTGTCCATGTAGGAGCAGTTTAAGGGGCTGTTTGCAATGCTGTTCCTGGATCGCTCGTCGGACATGTTGGCTGCATGGAGTCTTACTCTACTCTTAGACTCCATGCAAGCCTTCATGAATCCGGCCCTTTGTCTTAGTCGTTAATTGCCATGATTTATTTATATCAAAGAATATCAGATGCTTAAATGTGTAGTACACATGTGTGGGAAAATGATGTCTTTGCATTTAGCCAGATTACTCTGTGAGGTTTAATCAGTTTACTTCAATTGACAAAAAAATATATAAATCATTGCTTAATGTTGGCTCTTTAGGCAGGCTCTGAACAGCCCTGGGATAGAAGCAGATAGAACAATGAATAAGGAGTAGTGAATGAAATTCAGGTTAGATGAAATTATTAGTTATCTCATTAAGGATTTTGTGATCTTGTATGAACAAGCAGTTGCTATTAATGTGTTTCGAGTTCATTATGGCCTAGATGTACTGAGAATCTTTTAGGTTGAGTCAAGGTAATCAGTGCTACACTTAAAACTTGCTGGAACAAAGTGACGTTTGGCACAGACAAATTTGTTACAAGACTCTTTAATGTGGGATGGGGGGTGTTGGGTGGTAACTGTGCTAGGTTATTTGGGTGGCTGAGAAGGGTTAGGAAAGGGATAAGTGGGCTGGGATTTGAAGGAAAGTGAGGTAGTGTTATGGGTGTGGTTTGAATGGTTTTGAAAGGAAATCCATTGTGAATAAGCACATTTTGGTGTGGTGTTGTTGTGAGGCAGGATCACGTCTCAGACGACCTGAGGTTGTGAGTAAGGTAGGCCTTGGGTAGTTATAAGCAGTGAGGTAAGTACAGCTTTGTTGGGTTTTTAAGGATTCCCTTTTTATTTTTTATTTTTTCCCCTTATAATGAATATATCAGAAAGTTTAAATGTAGTGTTAGGCTGTTCTGGTGTGGGGCTTATTTTCCAGTTAATGGAGGCTGAGGTGGCTCCGTCTTTTGGGTGAAAGGGGTATTTTAAGAGGCTTTTTAGGTTATTAGGAAGGATTTGTGTATTTATTAACTTTCCCTGGTGGGCTAGTGCAGTTTATTTGTCATATTACATTTCCAGGTAGTCTAGTGCTGTGCCGTTAAGTTTCTTGATACTGTTGAGCTTTCCCTGGTGGTCTAGTGCTGCTCCGTTTATAAGTTTGTGTATTATTATGTTCCCCAGTGGTCTAGTGCTGCGCCATTAAGTTTTGCTGCTGTTTTACTTTCCCTGGTGGTCTAGTGCTGCACCGTTAAGTTTCTTGCTATTGTTTAAATTTCCTTGGTGGTCTAGTGCTGCACTGTTAAGTTTCTTGTTAATGTTTAACTTTCCCTGGTGGTCTAGTGCTGCACCATTAAGTTTCTTGCTACTGTTCAACTTTCCGTGGTGGTCTAGTGCTGCACTGTTAAGTTTCTTGTTATTTGTTTAACTTTCCCCTGGTGGTCTAATACTGCTTGGTCCATGGAGGAGGTTTTGTGGTAATTTGCTGGCTTGCTGACCATTAACGGCCAGATGTGCATGTGCAATGTGTGGCACTCTATGGATATTTATTAAAAAAATAAAAAAAAGAGAGAGAGAGAGAAATAAGTAAAAGGGATTGTTGAATCCCTTTGCTTTTCAGGCCATTTGCTTTTAAGCAGTTAACCCCCTAGCCTTTGTCCCTGGGGTCTAGTGTTGGCATGTGGTGGTAAGTTGCATGGGCGTGTTCCATAGTGGTCTAGTGTGTTTGTACGGTGTTTGAATATGGATGGAGTAAGGGGGCTGTATGGATGTCGTTGCTTGTTCGTTCCCCAGTGGTCTAGTGCTGGTGTGTGGTGCTTGTGTGGGATGGCTGTTTGCTTGTTTGTTTCCTGGTGGTCTAGCAGTTTTGTTGTGTGGTATGGCTGTTTGGTGTCTTCCCTGGTGATCTAGTGTATGGTGCTTGTGTGGGATGGCTGTATGGCTGGTTTACTTCCCTGGTGGTCTAGCAATCTGTTTAATTCTCTCCCTGGTGATCTAGTGTGGATTTGTGGTGGTGCGTCATGATTGTGGAGTCTGGTTCTTATCTTTGTATGGTTTAATGGTGGCCTAGTACTAAGAGGATAGAGCAGAGATGCTCTGCTTTCCTGGGCTTGTCGAGCTGTGCGGCTTTCCGCGCATGTGTGGTAGTGAGGGCAAGGTAATTTTTTTTTTATTTGTTTGTTTTTTTGCTTGCTGCTGATGCATGCTTAGGCAGGAGAGGTCTGTGTGGTGATTTAGATAGGATTAATATTAGGAAAAAAGCATAATGATAAAGCAAGTTTTTTTTTCTCTTCTTCTTCTGGGATTTCAGAGGGACCTAGGGCGATGGTGACT
The DNA here is from genome assembly GCF_019279795.1 of Protopterus annectens. NCBI lineage: Eukaryota > Metazoa > Chordata > Ceratodontiformes > Protopteridae > Protopterus > Protopterus annectens. The sequence goes on from NC_056728.1 coordinate 1,448,737,043, forward strand.
ACAGTGTGTATGCCTGGAGTGCAAATGGGTTTGTGGCAGAATAGGCAGTTATTGAGATTAAAGAACCAAACCAGCAAATGGAACAAGCAGGCATGATGTAGAAATACACCACTTTAATAGCTCAAAAACCACGTTAAACAATATTCCACAAGTTAAATGCTTTCTTCCCCAACTGCAAGGGACTTCATCAGAACAAATGAATGTAACATCCCAGCCATTTTTATGTGTGTACCCCACCCCAATTAATCATATCTAATTGTTTCATTTAATAGAAAGCTTCAAAACATAAAAGGTAAAACATAATATATACTCAGCCTATGAATGCTAAAAATGTGTTGTATGTATGAATTAAAACACTATCCTAAATACTTTTAACTTTAAAATACTAGCTATGCTAGTCATTTCATTAATTCCTGGAGACTCAAAAGCATCCAAACACAGCTGCCATTTCAGCTCACTGATGACCAAATACATATCTAGACATTTTCTCATGTCTTCTTTAAGCTGTTGTATTACCAGGAACTTAAAAGTGTGCTCTTTTTGGTCATGCACGTGCCTACTCAGGGCACTAGTTGACCTACTGTATTTTATGTTGCCCAAATGCTCTCCAATTCTATTCTTGAATTTTCTTCAGTTTTTTTCTATGTAAAATATGGGACATTGTTGGCATTTTGCCATGTATACATTAACGCGATTACAGTTAAAATGCCCATTAATAAAAATGTTCCTATTGTTCAACCTGAAAAGTCCTCCAGTCTCCATAATGTAGGGACAATAAATACAATTATTGCACTTACAATTACCTAGTTTTCTCTTACGACATTCAGGTACCAAATTTGTTTCCAAAATGTCCTTGAATGGCCTGTCCTTCCTGTATACCAATCTGGGATTTTTTACCCACTCTAAGTGCAACATTCGATTCGAATTGTAAAATATCCTAGTTGTTTTTGATAATGTTAAATATGATGTCTGCATCTTGGTTAAAAGTAATGATTAAACTAGTTTGAATGTCATTGTATTTACTTAAAATTTTCATATCTGATGATATCCTAGTTTTGTGTCCTAAAATGGGCTTGTAAATCCCATTGTCACGCTTATTTTTTTACTTCCATACACATTTCATTCAATAGACTACAAGGATAACCCCTTTGATCAAATAACTGGATTATGAACTCTGTTTCTCTTAAGAAATCTTGCTGGCTAACCATCCTGGCAGCCCACACCAACTCTCCCTTAACTACAGATTTCTTCTGATAGTGTGGGTGCCAGCTGTTATAGTCTAGGTATGAGTTGGAAATTGTCGGTTTTCTGTATATAGCAGCAATAAAACTCTTACCATTTTGATCAATTTTTAAATCCATGTCCAGATAGGTAATATTTTTTTCTGTGATATTCATAAGTAAACTTCAAAAAATCTACAGTATCATTGATGTAAACCAAAAACTCATTTAATTCAATCTCAGAATCCTTCCAAATCAGAAACAGGTTGTCCAAAAACCTGGTGTAATGTATTGTCTTGGGGGAAAAGGGACTTTGCATAACATATTTTTGCTCCCAAAATGGCATAATTAAGTTTGCAAATATGGGGGCAGACACTGCCCCCATTACTATCCCTTGACTTGTTTGTAAAATTGCTCCTCAAAATACACATAATTTCTTTTCAGTACTACCTCCATCAAGGTGACATATTTATTAATTTGATCCTGGTCAAAAGTTTGGGTTCTAAATAACTGTCGTTCTAACCATTTTAGTTCCTCATCATGAGGTATTACTAAAAATAAATTGCATACATCCACTGTGACCATAATTAGATCACTGCTGATGTCCACCTCATTTAATTTGTCCAAGAACTGCCAGGAATCTTTACTAATGTAAGTAAAAACTTCCAAAGCCTTTTGCGTATTGGAATCCAAATATTTACTTATGAAACAGGTCTTTGATCTTTTTCCATTTACAATGGGCTTAAATTTGGGGTCTTTCAACCCTTTGTAAATCTTTGGTATTCCAAAGATATTAGACACCACTGGGTGCTCATTTCACATGTAAAAATATTTTTTTTCATCTATTTGTCCTTGGTACAGCATGTCTTCTAATGACGTCTTATCTTTTTATTTGTCACATTAATTTAATTCAAATAACTTTCTATATAAGTTTCATCCATATGCAATATAGTCATTCTGTCCAAATAATCCCTTTGTCCATAACAGCTATGCCATTACCTTTGTCCGGTTTCATAAAATGGATTTTTTGATTCCTTATTAACTCATTCAATAACTTCTGCTCTTCAATGGTCATATTTTCTATTGTTGTTTTCTCTTTGCATCTATTGTTGTTAAAGTGTTGTCTAATATCTTTCTCGCATATTTTTTTCAAACAGATCTATCACATTGATTAAAGGGGGATTAAATATGCTTGGCTTGTGCAACATGCCACTTGGATGCTGCTGTGCTCCTGCAACACTGTTAAACCAAACTTTCAGGTTTAATTTTCTAGTGAAACATTTCATATCAATCAATGTGTTGACAACATTCCCTGTCCTACAATGAACAAAAGTGAAACCTTTTGCTAATAAATTGGCATGGGCTACATTCAATACAGTGTTAGAATAATTGTACATTTTAAAATCTCCCTTGTTATTGTAAATAATAACTGGTTCCAATTTACCATGTACACTCTCTTGTTCTTCTAAACAGTGCATTAAAATGTCTAAATCACAAGTTTCAACCTCACAGCCGTCTTGTGCCATGAAGAATTGACATTCATTAATCACATTTTCATCTAGCAAACCCCTTGTGTTGCTTTCGCCTTCATCATTAGATTCCCTTAAGCTTGTACACTCGCAACATCCTTGATTTATACTAGAGATAACATCACCCTTCCCCTCACTTATGGTCACAGTTCCAGCATAAACTTTGTCCAGTGGTGTTAAATTTTCACAGTCATAGTTAATAATGTTGTTAAGCGGGCTACTTACTGATGGTAAAATACCCAAAGCCATGTCCATTAGCACATCCGCTAGGGATTCCAATTTCTTGTCGTTTTCGGTCTTGCCCCCTGCCCCACATAGTCCCAGTAAATATTCCCGGAAAAAGGCTGCTGTTGGTTCTTTCCTCATAGTCTTTTAGACCGCCGTACAGTTTCATCCATGTTGGTCGTAGAATGGAGACGCTGACGCTGTTCCTGCTGATGTGTCTTCGGGTCTTGCATCATTTCCTGCCCATTTCCCCTAACCTGATTTGCTCGCTGCCCTTGATGAACTTGATGACAATGGGAAAGTGGATACACTGTGTCTATCACATATTCATTAAGATCTCTTTTAATTTTATTCACTTTTCTGGAAGAAAATGGTGGAACATACGTTTTCCACAGTGTGGAAAACATTATTGTGTGAAGTTTGAAATTGGGCAAAAGCCAAGTCACTCAATCTACTTTTGTTTTGCTCATCTAGTTGTTTAACAAGAATATCCAGTTTCCTCTGATTGTACTTTATCATAATTCTCATTAGCTCTATGCCCAAGTGAACAAACAATCCATGTAGTTCCTTAAGCATTTCAATGTCCTCATTTGCACCATTAGGGTATCTCCACAGTCTTAAACCCTGGGACACCTGCCCCATCTCTATATTTCTGTCTCGATACGCATTTTCCATCTGTAATTTTTTGTATGCCAAAAGATCTTTCTCAAACATTTTTAGTTTATCCTTAATAGTTCTGTTTTGTTCTAAATCCGAATTTAACAAAACACTTCCTTCATTAAACTGAAACTTGTTTACCTTCCATAAACTGATGTCATCACCATTCATATCATTACTTGTTGGGTCGTTTTGCCCTCTGATACTATTCCCATCTTGAACCGAATGTTCAGGGCTTGAATTAAGTGGAACATTTTGTGTTGGCTGGGTTAAAGGGTAGCCAAGTCTACCAAAAATGTTATTAGAAACATTTTGCTTGTCCATTAAAGAGATCTGTAGTTAAGGGACAGTTGGTGCGGGATGCCAAGATGGTTAGCCAGCAAGAAGATTTCTTAAGAGAAACAGAGTTCATAATCCAGTTATTTGATCAAGGGGGTTATCCTTGTAGTTTATTGAATGAAATTTGTATGGAAGTAAAAAATAAGTGTAACAATGTGATTTACAAGCCCATTTTAGGACGCAAAACTAGGATATCACCAGAAAGGGAAATTTTAAGTAAATACAATGTCATTCAAACTAGTTTAATCATTACATTTAACCAAGATGCAGACATCATATTTAACATTATCAAGAACAACTGGGATATTTTACAATTTGAATCGAATTTTGCACTTAGAGTTGGTAAAAATCCTAGACTGGTATACAGGAAGGACAGGTCATTCAAGGACATTTTGGAAACAAATTTGGTACCTGAATGTTGTAACAGAAAACTAGGTAATTTTAAGTGCAATAATTGTATTTATTGTCCCTACATTATGGAGACTGGAGGACTTTCCAGGTTAAACAATAGGAACATTTTTATTAATGGGCATTTTAACAGTAATAGCGTTAATGTTGTATACATGGCAAAATGCAAACAATGTCCCATATATTATATAGGAAAAACCTGTAGAAAATTCAAGAACAGAATTCATACATACAACACATTTTTAGCATGCATAGGTTGAATTTATATTATGTTTTACCTACTATGTTTTAAAACTTTCTATTAAATTAAACAATTAAACATGATTAATTGGGGTGGGGTAGACACATAAAAATGGCTGGAATGTTACATTCATTTGTTCTGATGAAGTCCCTTGGAGTTGGGGAAGAAATTGCTTAAGTTGTGGAATATTGTTTAACCTGTGGTTTTTGAACTATTAAAGTGGTGTATTTCTACATCGTGCCTGCTTGTTCCATTTGCTGGTTTGGTTCTTCAGTTTGTTGTTGTTTCAAAGACATACTTGGAGTTATTGAGATTAACTTTATTGTGCCAGGTTTTATTGTCATTAACTTCTTTGTTTCTTTCTAGGTAATTATGGCGGAGGCTTTAAGACAGAGATGGGCCAGTATTGTAACGCAGGCTGAAGATTTGTTCAATGCCATTCCTGCTGAGGTACCAACAACTAGCACGCAGGGTGTGACCATGTGCAAGAAGCAGCAGATGACTACAACCCAGGCATCCAGGGCAAAGAAAGCCAAGCAGACAGCATAGACAGAGAAGGCTACAGAGGTGATGATGCCCCCTGTATCAGCTGCAGGTAATAATTCATCAAGTTGGGGGGGTGAGGAGACTGAAACAGGTGTGGGGGGCGAGGTATGGAACAGTGAGGGTTTCCTTAGGGAGCTATTGGGTAGAGGTTTGGAGGCTTTAGCTGAGTATGGAGGGGGTTTTGAGGATACCCTGTCCCTGTTAGATCAGGAGATAGGGCCGAATGTCCATGAGATAGTCTGATTTTGGTTTACGGCCGGGGGATTGGTTGACATCACAGGCCCTGCGACAGGAAGGGGCTCCCATTTTATTGACCCCGCACATATCTCTGTTAGTAAAGGAGAAGATCTGAAAAGAGGAGTTCATCGATATTTTTGAATTGATTGATGCAGACTTGGTTCAGCGGTTGATGGAAGCGGAGACAGCTAATGGGAAGGACCTCTTGGCTGCATTGGCTGTGATAGGTCACAAAAGGGTAAGGAGGTTTCGGGCTAACACATGGGATAATTGGGTCCTAGGTTTCATTTATTATATGGCGGTGTGTTTGGAGAGGGACACTTCACTGGCTCTTCCTCTTTTGGCATATTTTTTAACTATTAGGGAAGCGCAGAGGTTGAAGCCCGGTTATGCATGGTTAGGGTATGAACAAAAATTTCACAAACATAAAGCAGTAGATAAATTTATGCATTGGGAGGTCAGACATCTGGACATTTGGCTGTCCACCATGATGGATAGCAGTGGAGGGGGTAGCAGATTATCTCAGCCATCTGAGGGAGGTGCAAGGATATGTTGGGCTTTTAATGCCAGTTGGTGTTCCTGGGTGGGTTGTAGATTTGCTCATATTTGCCTAAAGTGTATGGGGGCACATGCATTTATACAATGTGGGGGAGTGGGGGTCAGGCACCACATTTTGGGGGTATAAGAGGTTGGAATAGTTCCCATTCAATGTTGCTAGGTGGCTGTGATCAGGATAATTTTTATAGCCAAAGGTGGGGGTCCTTTCGGGGAGGTAGAGGGAGTTTTGGGGAACCATTCACCTATTAAGTTGAATGTATTAAAAGACTTATTAATACACTATCTGCTGCCAGTGGTAGCAGGGGAGTTAATAAAAGGTTTTTCCAAAGGGTTTTCAATTAAGTCTGCATTGGTGGGGGGTGGGTGGATGGGGAGAAATTTGAGGTCTGTTAAGGGCAGGGAGGTGATTTTGCAAGAGTTGACTGACAAAGAATGTCAGGCTAGGAGGGTGTTAGGTCCTTTTTGTTACTCTCCTTTCCCTAACCTTAAGGTGTCAGCATTAGGTTTGGTTCCAAAGAAAAATCAGGGTGAATTTTGCTTAATTCATCATTTATCATACCCTGCGGGTGAGTCAGTGAATGATTTCATTCACAGTGAAGAGGCTAGAGTAATGTATTCATCTTTGGATGATGCAGTTCGGGTCATTAGGAGTTTCAAGGACCCTTGGTTAGTTAAAGTAGATATTGAGTCAGCTTTTCATTTGCTACCTGTGAGGGAGGAGGATTGGCTGTTATTAGGCATGGTGGTAGGGGAACTTTTATTTTGACACTGCCATGCCTATGGGATGTGCGGTGGCATGCGATACTTTTGAGAGGTTTAGCTCAGTGTTTCACTGGATATGGCAGCAGAGGGTCGAGGATCAGCAGGCCGTACATTATTTAAATAATTATTTATTGGTGAGGGAGGTAGGCAAGGGGCACAAGTAGCTCTGCAAGAGTTTGTGAGGATGTGTGAGGCCTTCAGGGTCCCTTTGGCTAAGCATAAGTTGGAGGGTCTGGTGAGGGCCTTGGAATTTTTGGGGTTGATGGTAAATGCAGAACAGGTTTGTTTTGTTTGCCTCAAGGTAAGATGGTTAGGCTGTGGGGCAAGATCATTTGGGTGAAGTCTAGGCCTAAGGTTCGGGTAAAGGATGTTATGGAATTGTTGGGTTTCTTGAACTTCGCATGCAGGGCGGTGCATCCTGGGCAGATGTTTTGTCAATCTGTGGCATTTTTGTTGAAAGGACGTAAGAGTAAGCACCACAGAGTATGGGCCAGTAAGTTGGCACGAGATGATTTAGATTTGTGGAAGGAATTTTTACAACTGTTTAATGGGATTTCTTTTTGGCAGTTGGATTGGGTTACAGAAGTAGAACTGCAATTGTTTACTGATGCAGCTGGGGGGGGGGGGGTGGTCGGGAATGGGTGCTTACTTTGCAAGTCACTGATTTGCTGTTCCATGGCTGGAGCATTGGTCAGAGGAGCTGAAACGGGATGTTGTTTTTTTGGAGTTGATTCCAATCTGGGTGACTTCGGTGGTATGGCAGGATCATTTGAAGGGGCAGAGGGTGGTATTCCATTTAGATAATTCAGCAGTGGTGAGAGTGCTACAGGCAAAAGTGGCTAAAGCACCTCACTTGTTATTTATTCTTAGGAAATTGCTGTTGCATAGTTTGCTGATTAACTTTTCTTTTACAGGGTTGCATGTACCGGGGGCTTCCAATGAGATAGCTGATAGTTTGTCTCATTTTCAGTTCTGCAGGTTCTATCAGGTGGCTCCAGAAGTGGCTTTACATCTGTCAGTTGCCCCTCCCAGCATTTGGCAGATTGGGCAATAGTGATTGGCAGGTTGCTGCAACAATCATGGGCAAGCCTACAGTAGAGCATTGCTTGAATTTGACAAATATTTGCGGCAGTTATCTGATGAGGACTGCATGTGGTCTAAGAATTTACTATTACATTATCTAGCCAGGTTGAAGGGGCAGGGAAAAGCAGTGTGAATGGTGAGGGTGGCATTAGCAGCCATTGCTGCATATACTCGGTTGGTTGGATTAGAGGATTTCACTAGGTCATGGGTGGTGAGTAGAGTGTTAAAAGGGTGGGCTAGAGTTGAAGGGAGCAGCACGAATAGGAGTTGGCCAGTTACAAAAAGTATTTTAAAAATGTTGTTAAAGGGTTTGGGTAGAGTGTGTGGTTGTTTGAATGAGTATGTGTTGTGGTGTCCAGTTAATGTTTTGATGTATTGCGGTATGTTTCGTGTGTCAGAGTTATTGAGTTCATTGGTATGGGAGGATGTATTGATATTACCTAGGGTGGTGCATATTAGATTGTGTTCTTCAAAGACAGTTCAGGAAGGGCTTGAGCCAGCCATTGTTTTGGAGGAGGTGGGGGTAACTTGTAGATGTCCAATAGTTTGGGGTAGAAAGTTGTGTGGGGCACGGAAGGGTAGAATTCAAGGCTTGTTTTTTTTTCAGCAGTGAATGGTAGAGCATTGACAGGCAAGCAATTGAATGTGGTTATGAGAAGGGCGCTTTGGAGCATGGTTTTGCAAGGGGAGAAGATTTCTTCACATTCTTTTTGGATTGGTAGGGCATCGGATCTGGCTGAGGAAGGTAGGTCAGTGGAAGTAATCAAATGGGTGGATCGGTGGACATCCAACGCCTTTTTGAATTATATTAAATAGTCTGTAAAGGCTTTTGTTTTTAATTTTTTTGTCTGTCTCTTTCTCTCTCTCCTCTTAGATCGGAGATGGATCATCATTTTGGGTCATTCCTTCATATTCTGGGCTGCTAGGTGTGTGGAGGTTACACCCAATGACATAAATCTGGGTTTAGATCATTTTGGCTTAAAAATCATTTGGCATGGTGTTAGAGGGCTAAGGTGGAGTCAGATATTGCAAGAACTTAATGGGTTACAGGTTAAGTGGAGGCTGCTTCAGGTGTTAGTAATTCATTCAGGTGGCAATGACTTAGGCAGGGTACCAAAGAGGAAGTTGGTTTGTCAAGTTCATGAGGACATTTTAGCATTGCGGAGGATATATCCGGGGATGGTTTTTATCTGGTCTGAGATTATTCCTCGGTTGGTATGGAAAGGGGCACGGAATTTTGCCACTGTGGAGAAGGCTCACAGATATGTCAATTTTAAGTTGGCAAAATATTTGGGAAAATTGGGGTACATACGGTCCAGTATGTGGAGTTTGACAGTAAGGATCCAGTGTGGTATAGTCCAGATGGTGTTCACCTCAATGATTTCTGTTTGGATTTATTTAATCTTAGTTTGGGTTTGATGGTGGAGGATCTTGTGAAGAAAGGTATTGTTTGAGGGGTAACAGCCCTTTAAGGGCTGGTGGGTGGAGAATAGGGTCAGGCCTGATCCTCTGCTGTTCCTTCTCTACAGGATGGTGAATGGAAAATTGAGGAATTAAGGTGAGCGGGGATGTTGCCTTTGTTATTTATCCAAATTGAGCAGGTACGCTGCCTTGTCTTTGGCTATTGTATATATGGGTGAGCGGGGATGCTGCCTGTATGATTTGATTGATGTTTGATACAGTTTTGTTGTTGTTTTATTAACTAACTGTATTCAAGGGGTGAGCGGGAATGCTGACCTTATGTTTATGTCTTTTATGTTTCAATAAAGTTATGTTAAGCAATTTATCACAATAAAGGTCGTCAAACATCTGTGGGTGTTTGTGTATTTTTTAGGACCATGACAAGTGAAGTTTGGCACAGACAAATTTGTCACGGGACTGTTTAATGTGGGATTGGGGGGTGCTGGCTGGTAGCTGTGCTAGGTTATTTGAGTGGCTGAGAAAGGTTAGGAAAGGGTTAAGTGAGTTGCGATTTGAAGGGAAGTGAGGTAGTGTTAGGAGTGTGGTTTGAAGGGTTTTGAAAGGAAATCCAGAGTGAATAAGCACATTTTGGTGTGGTCTTATTGCCCTCCCTGCCCGACCCAATTGATTTTGGTTTGAGGTTTGTTGGACAGAGAAGAGGGTCAGGCCTGACCCTCTTCTGTTCCCATCTCTATAGGATGGTGAATGGAAAATTGAGGAATTAAGGTGAGCTGGGATGCTGTCTTTGTTGTTTATCCAAGGTGAGCAGGTACACTGCCTTGTCTTTGGCTATTCTATATATGGGTGAGTGGGGACACTGCCTGTATGATCTGATTGATGTTTGATACAGTTTTGTTGTTGTTTCATTAGCTAACTATTCAAGGGGTGAGCGGGAACACTGCCCTTATGTTTATGTCTTTTATGTTTCTGTAAAGTAATATTAAGCAATTTATCACAATAAAGGTCGTCAAACGTCTGTGGGTGTTTGTGTATTTATTAGGACCGTGACAAATCATATTAGATAAGAACTCCGTGGCTATCCAAGATGTAATCATCAGATTCTTTTCTGGGTCAAATTTCTCCAGAAACTACTCAAACTACTAATCAAACAAGTTAGCCAATTAGAACATGGCAATTACAAAAAAAACATTTTACAGATGAAGCTATTACACCCCATTTGGATTTCCATTCCATGAACCATATTTACAAAACTGTGAAGTTATTCAGGCTAAAATAAATGGAAAACTAATATTCTACTACATTGTGTGAATCTGATGCTATAAAAACAGTGTGCAATGATTTTTGTGTGTTGCTTGTGATTTGAGTGAATGCCAAGTTGGTAATTACTTCATTTCTGAATATGAGACTTGAATTGTTATGAATCTCTCCTTATTAAATAAATAAGGAGAAATAAAGTCAGAAATTAAAAATGTCAAATGGAAAGGTAGATGATTATAAATAAGATGTGACAAAGGTCAGTTGTTCTGCAACAATATTACAATGTTGCTCAAAGTCAGCAATTGGATGACTTACTTAAAAATCCTGTTTGGCTCTTGCAACTACAAGAAGGGCAAATCGGTAAGCACTCAGTACTAGAATACATGAACCTTGACTAATGCAGAGGAATATTCTCATGCTATTAAAGGAAAACTGCACCCCAAAACTGCAAAAAAAAATATATATATATTTCAGCATGGGTTGATTTTTTCTGCATTACTAATGTCTCTGTATCAAAGTAAGTGGTTATTACTGTTTTCTAATTTGTTATAACATGAAATGTGCTGGAAGGAGACTGCAATGGTCAGCATGATTTTTTTTATTTTACAGTCAATGCCTTTGTTTTCCTGATGTCATTTTAGAGGAATAGAGGCAAATCCCTTTCATGGGAGGATCATTAACTGCTGTTTTTCTCTGATTAGATTACAGCACTACTGTGACTACTTACTCATGACTGTCATAGGTGTCAATTTCATAACTGTTTATTAGGCTAACGGCCACAAGGGCAATTTTAAGCTGAGCCATGCAACCCCAAATCTCTGACAAGTTCTGATACCCTTGATAAGTGTAAGCAGGAAGATGAGCCATTTACTGGCTTCATTTTTCCATTACATTCATTGGTGCCAAACCAGGGATGAATTTCTGGTTTTCCATCCAATTGTCCAAGGTGCACTTGAATTGGGTTAGGGAGGAACTCTGCTTCACATGGATGGGGAGCCTGTTCCGTAGACGGGGTAGACTCTGGGATACATACAGTGCCTGTCTCTCCAGCAGGACCTATTTATATCACAGGCAAGGTTTAAGTCTTTAGAATGGGTAATTCTGGTGCTGTTTGTTTTGTGGATATGCAGGAGGTCCATCAGAGTAGGGTCTGACAATGCCCTGTTTGCCAGGCATAGATCTCCCCTCAAAAGCCTGTAGGAGACAGAATACAGGGATAGGACCTTGAGGCGGTCTGCATTTTATTTACACCCTGCATTTGTTTAGTGGAAAACCTCTATGGACATTCCAGCTGTTGGATTTGCCTGCTTAGGTCCATACCAAAGGGCGCACAGTACTCAGTAATAGGGCTGATGAATGCTGAATACAATGCAACAATGACTTCCTTAGACTTAGATGCCATACCTTTGTTTATAAGTTGAGCAACATAGAATGATTTCCTCACCACTGTAGACACGTGATGGTCAAAGGCTAGATTGCTATCTATGTGTGCCCATAAATCCCTGACTACTGGGTAAACTCTAAGGGGTATGTTGTCAATATGATAGTTGTCTGGGATGGATGACTTCCCAAAGAATACTAGTTGCATTTCTTAGCATTTCGTTTTAGTGCATGGCTCTGACACCAGTTGTTTGTCTATGTCAGCCCTTCCTGGAGAACATTTGTGTCAGTGTGAGATTCAGTGACAGCTCCCAATTTGCAATCATCTGCAAATGTAGTTAGCCAGAGACTACTGACATTGGCCTTGACTTCTGAGAAGTAAATGCCGAAAAGGAGCAGTCCAAGAACTGATCCCTGAGGGACTGCTCTTGTGACTAGCCTCTTTGTAGAGGTGGACTCCACAGTTCTAACTTCATGGGTCCTGTCTGTGAACCAGTTGGCTATCCAGCGGGTGATATACTGGTTTGTACCTAACCTCCTGAATTTGTCAAAAATGCCCGATTAGGGTATTGTGTCAAATGCCTTGGCCAGGTCAAGGTAGGCAGTGTGAACAACTTTGCCCTCATCCATTCCTTTGTTGACCTTCTCAAAGAAGTCCACCAGGTTAATTAGGCATGATCTGCCCTTGACGAAACCAAACTGGTTTGGGTCCAGTGTCCGGAGGTTTACTATGCCTCTGTTGATCCTCTCCATGGATAATTCTTTCCATGGCTTTATGTTTAAGACTAGTGAGACTTATGGGTCTGTAGTTTCCACGGTCTGTAGATGGCCCACTTTTGTGAAGAAGAATGACTGTTGCCTTTCTCCATTCATGAGGCATGAAGCCTGTTTGGAAGCTACAGTTAAATAGTAATATAGGCCCTGATAGGTCATGTTTCATGCTATTTAGAAGGCATCCTGTGGTATTGCCTGGGCCCATTGATGCAGTGTTCTTGGTCTTAGAGAGAGAGCATTAAGGACTTGTTCCCTAGTGATAGTAGGGGGAGTTATATTTGATGATATTTTTTGAGAGAAGGTTGAGGGGGCGAGAGTGGTAGAGTAGGAACTGAATTTATCAGCCAGGAGGTTTGCTATATCTTCTGGCTCAGTATATGTGGCTCCATTTACAATGAGCTCTGCACACAATTCTGAATTGCCTTTGAGATTGCAGACACAGCTAAAGAATGCTTTGTGGTTGTCCTTGGTAGAATTTATTTGTCCTCTGAGTTGTTTGTTTAGTTTGATGAGACTACCTTTATCCTGCTGGGTGCTGCACAGCCTAAATTTTGCCATGATTTTCTTCCTCCTGTTATACAGCTTATTGATTTTGTGATTCCACCATGGTGGCTTGTTTTTTGAGTTATTTCTGTGCATCGTCCTGGTGGGTACAGCTGTGCCTCTATGCAGCTATTAAAATGCTTGTACAGGGTTTCTGTGAACAGCTCTGCATAGACACAGTGTTCTCATGGTTTATGGGGGAAATGTATAACCATTGCACAAAGATAGGCAAGACAGGCACGTGTACACTGCTGCAAGGGGATACATTTACACACACACACACACACACACACACACACACACACACACACACACACACACACACACACACACACACACAGTTGCCTGTTGTGAGATTAGAACCCCTACATATCTATTAGTATACACTGTAGCACTATGTACTTCTTGCATGTGTCACAGAGCTTATCTCTTCTCTCTGTCAGCATCAATTCACATTTTTAATTACTTTACTTCTTTTGATTTTCATTAGTGGCGATCTGTGATACAGCATTTTAAGGTCTGAATAACAGGTTTGAAAATGTAGCTCAGTTAATTGTTCTTTTCAAAGTAACAACTGTAGTTCTTTGCCCAAGTGTGAGAAATCTGACCCCTATGATTATTGGGTGTTACTTGGGCTGAGATGGTTTGTGGCAGTTTTTAATATTGCACCTAAAATTAGTCTTTGATGTTGTCCTTCCCCACTCATTCACTTCCCTCAACAAAACTCTGAATCAAATGAAAAAATGTTATGACAAAACAACATGAGAAACATGCACGTTTACACAAAATAAAGTGTAGAAAAAATGAAAACTCAAACACTGATAGAAAATATGAAGAGTAAGATGAAAATGTTTTCTTTCTTTGTGGTACTCAGAGTTTGAATAAATGGAAGGAGAATTAACTTGCAATATGAAAAAATAAACTTCTTAAGTGTAAGTTTTCTTGTTCACCTGCATCTGAAAACTAAGTTTGAAAACCATGTTTTTGTTCAGACTCCAGGCTTTACGATTTATCTGAGGTGTTCACAGGTTCATAGGTAGGTACTTAGCTATCGGCCCAAGGGCCTACATAAGCCTAACCAGCAAGGTTCCATGGCTTACGCCACCCAAGAAAGTTATTTTCCTGTGCCACTGTCGAGCAGAGACACAGAAGTGATCCCCGGGGTGTATTTCCTATTTCTCATTTATTTTATTTATTTTACATTTGTTAACCGGGTTAGTCTGGCTGAGCTTTTGGCTCATTTTCAGCAGAGATCAGGGGAGAAAAGCTCCTCAAGACTAAAAAACAATTTATTAAATTTTAGTAACATCATAGTAACAATCGGCTATAAGATCTTACAAGCAGTGACCTAGACAGAAAAAAAGCTGCACAGGCAATTCAATTATACAGAGTATTAACAATTGGCAGACAAGTATGTGAATTTTACAAACAGGGTTTTAAACAATTAGCAGAAGAAAATTTGACTAATTACAATATTATTTAAGCTGCTTAGAGCAAAATGAGTTAATAGTTAGGTGGATGCTTATTTAAAGTTGGTAGGATCTAGTTGTATAGGAGTTTGGAAACAAGAAAGGAAAGTAAGAATTGCTAGTAGGAGATGTAGGGGAGGTAGAGTATAGGAGACAGACTAGACAGGTAGGTTATTTTGAGACTGGAAGAATTAAGAGTGGTTGGAGATAGAGGAAGGGAAGAGGCAGAAGAGGTAGGGGAATAGTGTTAGAGATACATTAAGAGTGAGATGGTGAAATAGGTGAAAGGATGGTGGTTTCAGGGTGGTTGGCTACAGTGGCAAGACCACTTTGTTTTTAGGTATTTCCTTGTGGCTAATTTGAAACTTTTTATATGCTGGAGGGATTTTATTTCTATGGGGAGTTGGTTCCAGGATGTAGCTGGGTTATAGTTATTGAGAAGGCAGCCTATTTTGGTTTTGGGTTTGTAGATGTCTAATATTTCTTGATTTGAGCTGCGTAGCATCCTAGCAGGGGAATATTTGGATATTTTAGTGGAGAGGCTGGGGCAGAAGGAGGGTAGATAGAGGATAGAGTGGATGATTTGTAGTTGGTATGGGTGAAGCAGCTGAGGGAATTCTAGCCAGTCTAGTTGCTGTAATGCTAAGCAGTGATGTGACATGTAGGTTTGGTTAGCTGCAAATCTGGCAATCTTATGATAGGTAGTTTCAAGCTTGGAAATAAGTGTAGAATTTAGGTTTGTGAATATGTGGCAGCTGTACAGGAGTGTTGGGAGTAATAACGCCTGGGAGGGAGTTATTCGGGCAGTGTTAGTTAAGTATTTCTTGCTACGGAAAAGGTGCCCAAGTATCTGATGAGTTCTTTTTACTGAGTTAGTAATATGGAGATTAAACTTAATCTGATCATCTATTTTAACACCTAGCAATTTAGTACTAGATTCAGCTGAGATGATACTGTTGTTGCAGGATAAGATGGTAAATGTACGTTTGAGGAGGGTTTGGAAGAGGTAAAGAGTTTGTGGAAGTGCTAGTGTTGTTTCTGGGTGGGATAGAATTTATTATGGAGATTATTGAGTTTATAAAATGATTGTTAAATTTGTTGGCTATGTCTTCAGGTGTTGCATTGGGACATGGGCTAGGAGAGGAAGGGTTTCCTGGATGAAGAGTCTGTTTAATAGAGCTCCAGAATTTCTTTGGGTCTGATTTAAGAGTAGAGGGAGGATTGGCATATAAGTTTATTTTGTCACAATGGATGATTTTTTGAGTTTTATTTTGTTGGATTAAGTATTAGTTTGCTATCACTAAGCCATATCTCAGTGGTGTGGAAGGATGCCTAGGTAGTTGAGTGGAGGTCAGTTGGGCTGTCAGCAATGGTTATACCGTTTGAGTAATCAGCATATTGCACAAGAGATGACTGGGGACAAGATGGTGAAAATATTAAAGAGTAGTGGTCCAAGTATGGACCCTTTGGGGACTCCCATTTGTACAGTGAGAGGGGAAGATAGTGCAGAGAGCCATTTAATTGATTGCTGATGGGTAGAGAGATAGCTGAAGAACCAGGAGCTAGTAGGGGGAGAGAAATGTAAGTTAGTGAGTTTATCTAGAAGGAGTGGATGAGAGACAGTGTCAAAGGCTTTAGAAAGGTCAAGGAATAGGCATGAGACAAGTTTATTGTTATCACGAGCTAGGGACACTATGTTGATGAATGATATGAGTGCAGTAGTTGTACTATGCTTGGGATAGAAACCATGCTGTGTGGGTGTGAGAAGGTTTTCCTGGTGAAGGTAATGCATTACCTGCTTGTGAATGCATTTCTGTAGGATTTATGAGAGTGGAGAGAGTATGGCAGTCGGTCTGAAGTTGGATATGTCTGAGGAGTCACCCCCTTTGTGAATGGGTAGAGTAAAGAAATTCTTCCATACAGTGGGGACATAAGATTCAGAAATGGATCAGTTGATTAAGATGGATACAGGATAGGCAAGAGGTTCAGAGGCAATCTGCAGGAAGTA
The DNA here is from genome assembly GCF_019279795.1 of Protopterus annectens. Taxonomy (NCBI): domain Eukaryota; kingdom Metazoa; phylum Chordata; order Ceratodontiformes; family Protopteridae; genus Protopterus; species Protopterus annectens. The sequence goes on from NC_056728.1 coordinate 1,448,753,701, forward strand.
AGAGGATAGCTTGTCAACAGATTGGGAGCAATGTTTAAGTTTAGAGAGTAATGACTTTACATAGTTGATACTGCTTTTAGAGAGAATGAGTTAGGAGGGTTTGGAAGGGGTAAAGAGTTTGTGGGAGTGCTAGTGTTGTTTTTGGGTGGGATAGAATTTATTATGGAGGTTAATGAGTTTATAAAATGATTGTTAAATTTGTTGGCTATGTCTTCAGGTGTTGCATTGGGACATGGGTTAGGAGAGGAAGGGTTTCCTGGATGAAGAGTCTGTTTAATAGAGCTCCACAATTTCTTTGGGTCTGA